>NC_072736.1:47789153-47983258 GCF_026930045.1 Uloborus diversus
GATTCATCACTGAACACCACCTTTTACCAGTTAGTGACATCCCACATACCTCTGGCTTTGCACCATTGTTGGCGGAGTTGCCTATGTTTTGGTGTTAACGATATTAACGAAAAAATCGCTTGTACAGCAGATTCACTTCGGCAAGATGTCTAGAACTGTTTCGGGGAACAACTGCTATCCCTAAATGTGATTGTGTAGTGGAACGAGTCACTATCGGATCCACGAGCTCTTTCCACACGATTCTTCGATCCTCTCTCCTCGTAGTCTTTCTGGTTGCTCTAGACCCAGTTTTTCGCACGTAGGTACCATCGCGTGTCCACTGCTCCCAACAGTTTTTAACGAAACACTCCGAACGATCCACCTGGGTGGCAACACGACTCGTCGACCAGCTTGCAATTTTCGTGCAGATGATCAAACGTCTCTCAAACTCGCTTAACTGTGAGATAGCACCTTTTTCCCGATTGCACCGATACTATTGGGTAAACGGTCATGCGCATTGACACCAAATTTTGAACATTTGCATATCAGATGTCACTCTTATATGCAAAATTTCGCGATTGTACCTTTCTTCTTTCTTGGGACACTATTTTCAATGTTCCTGAGTGTACATAAGGTAAATTCATGATATATAAGGTAGGCACTTTACCTTGCATAACTCGTTTATTCTTTAAGTTATTAGTTGCGTTGCTGGGCGTTGCACGATCTATATTAAAAATTAAAATTGCGTCAAGTGACGCATAGTTCAACAATCAGGTTCAATTAAAGGATAAACTTCAAAAAGGTAGCCGCCCTTTACTGACTTAAATAGAATAGCAAGTGTCACCGGGGCTCGGTGATTTGAATGGTATTAGTAACAACAACAACATATAAAATTAATAAATTACTCTCTAAAACTTTTATTATTAAATATTAGCAAGCAAAGAAGTCGTATTTAACTGCATCACGAACTGTATCACAAGTAAATAACACTGACTGTATTTTTAAAAAGCGTTAAAAATATAAAATATTAACACAAAATAGGACAAAGACTTAGTAGTGCTTATCTGAAGAAAAAAAATCAATTTCTCATTAATATATAAACATACTCATCTGAAGAGCGAGTTTCTTATTTTTCAGAAAAGCAATATCCTTCCATCAGAACTGACTTCCGCACAATAATCGAATACGAAAAAGCAAAACATCAACTGATCCCATTTCCGACTGAAATTGCAAAGAATCGACATTACTTTAACACTGAGGGATTTAATGGATTGGTTGTTTTTAACATCATAAAATAGTTGTGATGGGCAAAACTTTTCGTTTTTACGGCATCTTTCCTAAGGTTATAAATCAAAAGTATTTTAGTTTTACTACTTTTGCAAGGTACAAGTATCTTCTATATCATCGGTTAATTGTGAATCAAGAAATATTTTTGTTAAAAAAGTTTATACTATTTGATGCGTTCGAAGCTAGAAATTTCTAAAATATGTTGAAAATATTTTCACTTTTTATTTTCTGTATTAGTGAGATTTTTTTTTGTGGTACTTGAAATATTGAGTTATCAAGATTTAAGCTGTTAGTTTTTTAATTTACCTTCTAATGTGTGTCTACACTAGACAACTAATCTTCCTAAAATTACCATATAATATTGTAACAGCTTTGTGGAAAAATTAAATTTGTATCTAGTTTAAATTTCTAACTAATATTAAGGTTGAATACAAATCAAAGAAATGACAGATTTTATTAGATGATGTTTTCGAGTTTTAAAAACACAGTATACCCATTTAGACTGCAGTTTTAAGACAAAAAAAGTCTCAGAATATCTAAAGTTGAATATACATTGGTAGACAATTGCTTAGGACGGATGGAAATAGCAGCTTTAGCAACCACAAAATGAAAGGCAAGGAAATATGGAAATTAGCATAAGTTCGGGACACCGTATAACGTGATGTGAGTATGCAAATTTTAGACTCACGACACTGCTAGTCACGTGAGAGCACTGATAAGCGATATAAAGTATTGGGCGCGTGATGACTGTTGTTGTTCAAAAGCAAAGTTTGACAGGAAAGAATCAATTGAAGAATTTGCATTTTTCGGTATGTCTTTCTGACATCCCTTGGATGTTTTTATGGGTGACCGTGTGGTTGGCAACATCGTAGATGGGCAGAAAACTTTAGATGTTGCCAGGGAGTTCTACGTCAGCCACAGGGTTGTTTTTAGAGTTTGGAAATCATTTTAAGCAAATGGAATGTGTAGGAAATGTCACGAGGGAGGTCGTGTAAGCAATACGACGTCAGCAGAAGATTGGTACTTAGTGCTAGCAACGAAAAGGAACCAGTGCAACACAGCTACTGAGGTAGCAAAGCAGTTTTCTGCTGCTACTATCAAGCAAATATCCTCAAAAAACTGTAGCCAGACGTTTGAATGTAGTAAGACTATACGCTCGTCAGCTTGTTTTGTACATCTCATTGTCTACAAGTCAGTGTTTTGCTCGTTTGTAATGATGTCTTCAGCATCGCATTTAGAGAGAAGTCGACTTAGCTTGTGTACTATTCTCATATGAAAGCAGGTTCAGTCTGTCGTCTAATTGTGGACGACAACTAACCTGGCATGAGAATGGTACAGCATACAAGCCAGCAAATATAAAAGAAAAGAACTAGTATCCTACACGTTGTGTCATGGTATGGGTAGGATTATGATCAATGGCCGTACGTCACTTCTGTGCTTCCAAACAAAACTTTGACGACTAGCGATACATTAATGTTGTTCTACTGCCTCATGTTCACGTGTTCTGTGGTGCTGTGGGCGATAAATTCGTTTTCATGGATGGCAACGTAACATGTCATCATCAATCGCCGTTCTGGAGTGTCTAGCTCGCTTAAAATATTCAACCCATCGCATGGCCAGTACGTTCTATAGATCTGAATCATATTGAAAATGGTTGGGATGCTTTGGGGAGCAGTCTTGTTGGTCGACAACACCCTATAATACGCACAGACACCCTTATCAGTGACAGAAGAATGGGATAAATTACCCCAACAGCTGCTGGATAATGTTGTGTAAAGCATCACTTGACGTGTGGAAGTTTGCATCGCTCTCCTTGGTAACCATATCCCATATTGACATTTTACGCAAGAACGCCTGGGGGCAGTAATTACATGTATTCACTTTTACGTATTCAGCCCAAAATGACTGTTTCGTCCTTTGACCTTATGTTGTGCCTTAGCTCATAGAACCGCTAATTCATAGCTTCAATGCATTTCTTTGTAAAAATATTGATGCATAAAATGCATAAAATAAAGTCTCTTTAATGAAAAATCATCATATATAAGCTTTGTGCTGCAATATGATTAAAGGGAAAAACCAACGTAAATAAAGAACAGATTTTGAAGAAAATACAGCATATAACTATTTCAAGGCTACAATGGAGCAATTGGCCCTCTTTGGTATAAATACCGGTGTCCACGTGGTTGTTGTCAGTTCTCTCGCGACTTTCGGTTGCGTTATTGAGCTTTTTGCACTGATGAAGAGGCTCCAATGTAGCCTTTAAATAGGCTGCTTATATGCTGTATTTTCTTTAAATTTGTGCTTTATTTACGTTGGTTTTTCACTTTAATCATTAATTTGTTACCTAGTATAAGTTATTTGTTTTCGATTTATTACTTTACTTCAGTTAATATTTTAGTGCATCACCATAATAAATACATTGTTGTTTTAAGTGAATCCTATATAAACCAAAGAATAAAAAAATTTAAAAATCCCCTTGAAAATTACGAGTTTTGCTTATGCTAATGATTTGTCAGACTATGGCCAATATTAAAAATTTAAATATCGGTATGCTTTTAAATCGCATGCACTACAATAAAAATGTTGTAAATAAGTAATACCTCTTAAACAGCCATTTGTAGATATATTTTTTAAAAATATCTAAGTTCGCTTAAAATACGCAAACTCACTTAAAGTAGTTTTAACACATATCTTTTTATTTATTTATTATTATTTTTTTGAATTCAAAAGTTAACTGTTAGCGGCTAGTAATGCCACCGATAAATTTTTAAAACCATTTAAAAATGTCAAAATGGTACTTGTTCTCTAAAGGATACAAAAACATAAGCTGCTTATTTTTAAGACTAGAAAATCTCCCGTCATGGTTTGACGGGTAAAACTTGTTTCTACATTTGAGCAAAGCAATTGCCTGTTTGGTGATATTTTGATAGTTGAAATTTTTACCGAAACCCCCTTTGGATTTACCTTAAACTCCAGCAGATAGCGTTCATTGTTTATCCCTTTTTCGTTTCTTCATTACCCTGAAATGACACTGTCTTACCAGTAAAATCGTTAAGTTACCGGATCCAGTTCAGCCTTGTCACAATAAGCCACAAAGCCTTTCCCACCAATTTAAACATTACCCAATCATATTATCATCAAATTATCATGCAGTGGCGGGAGTTTCGTTGTTGGTGACGCCAGCGTTGCTCGATCATTGGCTATTATATATATGAGGATCAAAGCAGTGGATGCTGAATATAAGCTTACGAATAAAACTTTTGCTGATGATTATGATTTTGGCAGGACTCGCACTATGTAGTCACAATGATCGACATGTGTTATATGGCGAAATTCTTACTGGTGTAAGGGACTGGAATGAGATCTTGGATTAGGTATGTAAACCCATATGCTGCTGCTTATATTATTATATCTTATATATCAGTTTAAAGGTTTACGAATCTGTCATGTGTTTACTGTCAGGTTTACTGACATGTGTCGAACACAGTTTTTAACCAGGTTAAGTGTTTTCTAGATGAAATTACGCTTTAGTGATCATTGACTAGTCTGTCTAATCTAAACATTCTTTAACTGCCCCAGCAAAACTGCTGCAAACATTGTTTTAGGATATTTTCGAAAATGTGCTTGAATTACTTTCACGGCCAAAAGTAAGAAAATAATTGTTTAATTTTTAAAAAAGAAAACACATCCGAGATCAGATTTAACATTTCAATATTTTTTGCAATATGAATTCTTTATTTTACGGTACGGTAATTAACTTCTAATGCTTTAAGACAAATACGCTATCTCTTTTAAAACTCCTGACTTCTACTGTTCTGCGACAGAAATAAATGTTTCAGCTAGGTGAGCATTATTCAAAGGGAAAGGAAAAGCAAATGCAAATAATAAAGTCACGCTTTCATAGCTTGGAGCAATATTTATCGAAATAGAATGCCGGGATTGTTTACTGAACAACTTTAGAAGTTATTTGATTTAGAATTAATTAATTGCTCCAGTTGCTCTTGACTGACGAAAGATATCTTTCTAGAAATAACACAAAATGAAAATATCCTTTCAAGCATTTGAGGTCTGCTTTTGGAGTATCATGATTTCATTCTTTGTGCTCAGTTTAAGGAGTTTTTTTTTTTTTTTTTGCAAGGGGTTTTGTTAGTGATTTTTTTTTACGTATTGGCACTGAACTTCTTCATTTCTTGGTTAAAATATTTCTGTTAATGAATTTTTTATTAGTTTAAACAATTTAAAAGATTTTGGTATTTTATTTGTCGAAATCAGTTGCATTATTCATTGTTTTTTTTTATTTCTAACGAAACAAGTATTGATATATTTGAAGCTGGTAAATTTTATTTTGATAATTTGTCATTATCGAGTCTGAATTTCGTTAACATCAGCAGCAAGATTGCGATATGCTGTTCCGCTTCCTAAAAAATAAATTAGCTTCTAAACTAAGCCACTTTCAGTCAAATAAAAACTATAATGTTCTCCGAGTAGAGAATAGGTAATCTTTTAAAAAGCCATTACCATATGGAACCTGTTTTGAACTTCACTTTTACGCATTTTAAAACAACAGAAGTATATTTAAGAACTAAACTCAATAGTTTGAGACTCAGTAAAGTATATAGAAGTAAAAAACTACTTGCTGAAGCTTATGATATAAAAAAGTTAGTAAACAGGTAAGTTACAAGTATTTTAAACTGTGTCATATATTAGTCAAGGGTCAACAACGCAAAACAGCTTCTTGGAGCGGATATCATACCTTTTAAACGAGATGTAAAAAGTTTGATATTATCTCCTATTAATAGAGACACACAATCTATTTCCCAACTATTTAAGATTCTTCCTTTTCAAGAGTATAATTTACCTATATACTTTTGTTAGGAAAATTTACAGGTTCTCTCGAAGGACTACATTTTGAAATTAAGTTACTGAAGATTGAGTTCAAATCTGTTGAGTTGCATCATCGGGGTGTTTTCGCTTACTCCCTGGTATTTGACTCAACAGAAAAAAAATTTTCATTCACTAACAAGCAGTCATAAAGTCAAATTTTTATATTAACTCAGTTGCTCTTAGAGAGTGTAGCGTTGAACTCAATGTACCAAACGTTCTCTCTCTGTTCATCCAGGAGAAAGAAGTGATCTAATGTTAAACATTAAAACTCTAAAATCTTTACCCCATCTGATCCTACGCAATGTATATCATTCAAATAAAACAGTTTAGGATCACTGCTTATTCTATTTCTACAAATTAGGAAAACATTTATTTTTTTTTTGCACATCTCTTTCATATTGTTGATAGATATTTAAGAGCCACTATCTGTAAGAATCACGCAGTTTACGGCATTTGTGATTGTTGACATTTTTAATTTTTCTTATTTTCACACATGTTGTTCCTTATCATGAATGTAATGTCAAAATGTAAGCTTTGTCTGCCTTACCGTTTTTGGGAAATTAAATTTTTAAATTTAGGGGGCGTGGCACATTTTTGTGTGTTTTTCAAATTTGCAGATTTTAAAGTTCTTGTTGCTTAAAGCGCCCTTATAATGACAAGGATTTTTAAATTCTATACTATTATATGGTTTTCTTAGATACTATCATAGCTGTCAAATCGGTGTCACTATGAGGGCGACGGCCACAAACTCCGTTTAAAAATGACCGAAAATGATTTTTTTTTACTACATTCAATGCCAATTTTCTCAAAGCGCCTTCAACTAAAAGCATGCATTTTACGCATTGATTAGTGCTCATAATGATTGCTAAAAATATCTTGTACAATTTTAACGATATTGAATTTTCATCAAAGAGTTTAATATGTAGTTACATTGGTAAAATATATTGGTATTTTTTGGGGCGGGGGCGAAGGAAGAGGGGGATAGAGTTAACATACGTGTCGTTTATTACACATTTGAACACATAAGACACATCTTATATTACTTTATCTGGAGTACGGTTCTAAGTAATGCCGTCAATGGCATTCTTACATCTTAGTGATTTGAGTAACCACAAATATTATTGTAACAGATATTGTTAAAAATATAACTGTACAGTATATGTTGAAAGTATTTTTTAAACATACAAACCAATCAAGGTAAAAGTGTGCACTCATAAGTTGTTTCCAATAAATAAGTAAATAAAACAAGTAAATAAACAGAAAAAAATAAATAAATTAAAATAAATAAACATGTAAAAAATATAAAAATAAATAATATAAAAAATAAATTATCCTTTAACTACGTTATGAAAATTTGTAAAAGAGCCCATTAACATCAGTTTAGTATCACCTCATGTTTAAATCAAAGAAAAACATTTTCTTAGATTTATTTATACCATGGTTCGTTTGGTGGTTGAAAAATTCGACCTTAATCGCTACTGTAAATTTGACAAAAGCATACATGAAGTTTCATGTTTCCAACATTTTTGTTTCTACTCGCATAAATTCGTCATTGTAAATATAGGAACATGCAATGGTAGAAATACTTACAAAATAATAGAGTCAGTGTTTCATCTCAACTTTCCGCAATTCATCCAATTTTGCTTTTTATTTATTATTTTCAAAACCAAAGAATTATATGATAAAGCAAAAACCGGTTTAGATATAAAACTTCTCAATAAAATATATTCTTTGTAAAACGCCTACTATTATTGAGTAATTTGACTTCACCATTGGCATCATAAGTATGAAATTTCAATTCATCAAATTAACAAATCTACTTTCAACAGTAAAAATTATCCATGTAAAACAAAAATACGCCAGTCATATACAATTTAAAACCAAGCGTATGTATCTATGTCCAAGCTTCTTCTCCCGAACGACAGTGAACTGACCATCGAACCAGGTATCGATGGATTCGTAGTCTTCCCATTTTCATGTTTGGCTATTTAACATAATTGACTGACAATAATTAGCGGGGATATCAATTAAAAACTATTAATTACGGCACTTAGATTTCGACATAAAATCCCTATTTTTCGAAGGCTTTCCTCCATTCAAATTATTACTCAGTGCTTCATCTCAACTTTCCGCAACAATGCTTTTATTAAAATTTATAGCGGTGAAGAAAATCATTGAGATGAAAGATCTGTTGCCATTTTTTGTCTCCAATATGAGCAAATAAAATTCAAGGTTTTGTTTTAAAGCCTTCTCCCATAATCGGAGGATTTGAAATATTTACTTTTTGGGTTTTTCCCCAATCTGCTGCAAAGTTTTACTGATTTTTTTTTGTTGTTGTTCAAGCTATATATTATAATATGTAGCATTGTTTTTTTTCTCTTCAATGAAATTTTTAACTCCCTCCCCATACTTATGGGGGGAGGGGGTTGAGCACCGTCTTTCAGTTGAAATAGGAAGCTAAAATTCTTCCAGTATATTACTATCCACAAGTCTAAAAACATTGAGGGGTGCCCTGTTATCTAGGATAAACTTTTTTTTTACATGTAGTTTCGAACCACCGTAGTATTCATGTTAGAAAATTCGTGTCGCACAGTGTAGTCAGATCGGTGTCTTCAAATAGTCACCTATTGCCTCACCAAGTTTGGGGAAAGATCTACATGATGTCACCAAATAATGCTCGAGTCCGTAGTCATATGATACGCAGCTTCAAAAAACAGTTTGCTGACTTCGAACAATGACAATGTGTGGAAGTGTCGGAGTCACTACTTCTATTAAACATTTTGCCAAACATATTTTAAACTACACTCAAGCCTGTTTTTGTGCGGTTTATAAAGAGACCGTATGAAAAATTGTATAAAACAAATGGTTCCAAAATTCACGAACAGTTGTAAAAATAGTGTTTGCAACAAAAATTTGCACTAAATTGGCCAAAAAATAAATTTTATTAAAAAAAATAATAATTTGAATTTTGACATCTTGAATTCAAATTATGTTTTTTGCTATCACATGTGTGTGTGTATGTAGGCATGTGTGTTTGTGTCTGTGTGCAGGCATGAATGTGCGGGTATGTGTGCGTGTGTGTATATGTATTTGTTTGTGCATGTATGTGTGTGTAGGATATAGACGCAACCTTGAGAAGGTTTCGCTAAAGAAACTGCACCAGGAGGGCCGGTCGACGGTGGTGCTGCAGAGGAAGGCTGGGGGAAAATAAAATCAAAATACTCCAAAAACGGTCAAATGATAACAATAAGCAACATAATTGCTCAAAAAAAATCCCCCCCCCCAAAAAAAGAAAAGATTACCCAAAAACAGTTTTGAGTGTACCTAAAAACGAATTTTTGAATTACTACAGTCTTTGTTTTTCTTCTCTTCTCGAAATACTGCACAATAACTTCTTTGTTATCGAAGCAATTACTTAATTTTCATTTATTAGTTCATTTATTTTCTTTTTTCAGAAATGACATAAGTGTTTTATCCAACGTAACAAGAATACTGCTCGTAGACTTCTAGAAGATATACAAAAAAAAAAGAAAAAAGAAAAGAAAAGCCATACACACATGTAACATTCATGCATAAATGACAACTAATTAATATAATTGCACTACAATTGAATGTTTGAGTAAATCTCAGTTGAAAACAAAGAAAAAAAGACATACTCTTGCCTATATTTGACCTCCAACTGTGCTTTGCCTTTGTTTAGTAGCAAAGAAAGCTAAATACGTTCTCATTTTAGAGCAAAACAAGAACAAAAACATTTCAATGAGTGATACAATATCTAAAAAATCCCAAGAGAGAGCAAACAGCTTTGTTGAATCTTAGGAATATTAGACAAAAGTAATTCATTACAGTATATACGCTTTGATACAAAAATAAACTGAATATTTCTAAAACGAAGTGCTATTGTTATTGCTCATTCGTGATTTCACGGAAGGGTTATTAATGAAAACCAAATTGTAACTTTATAAGTGAAAATTTCTGTGTAATACTTCGATCCTTTTTTTGAAAAGGAATTGCGCAATGACTTCTCAGAAAAGTAACGGATTGATTACAGTGCTGAGAATTTGGGAGGATTTCATATTGCTTTTTTTTCTCGTTTGTCTCATTTAAATTTTAAAATAACTTAAAGAGAATCTCTTTCAAAACAGTTTATTTCATGTACAGCATAACTTACAATTTAAAACACGATTTATGGTTTGAAAACATTTAAGGATGTTATTTTAACTTAACAAAGTGATGGAAAGATAATGTATGTTCTTATAATAAGGCAACTTCTTGCCTATTATCTCACGTTAAAAGTTCTTAGTACGAAGAAAAATTGTACAAAGCCGATCAATAGCCTATTGATTTATCAGATGCAGCCTATATATTTTTAAGACAGCTACATTACCTAGTAATACGTTTAGAAAAATAACAATTAGAAGTACGATGTATTTCATGAAAAAAAGCCCATTATTAAAATTTTTTACATGATCTAGATAACAATTGAACTTGTATAATGTTAGGTTTAACAGAAATAACATTTGTTGAAGAGATGTAAGAAAAATATTAAGCTCAACAAATGAATTGTTGTCTCCAATTGAATTGGAGCTAGATAACAATTGAATTTATCTACTTTTTAAGGTTTAAAAAAAAAAAAAAAAAAAACATGCGTAAAATAGATGTAAAAAGAAGATTCAGCCCATATACTATTTTCAGATTACCACTTAACTATATTCTTACTGTCATAGGAATATCTAATCAATTGGACATGCCAGTAAATAAAACTAAGAGGCAGAAAAAGACGTTTGGGATCATTTGTATTTTCCCAATCATTTACTACAGCTTTGCATTTAGAGCATTCATCTTGATTGTTAAAGTATATATATCTGCTACAAACATTACGGAGTATACTACTATTTAAGTCAGCATCAGTTCGATTACTGCCTGGCATACTATTTGCAATAGAAAAAACTTAATCGATAGTTTACGAAAGAAGGTGTATAGGTCGAGCATTCGAAAAAATCGGGAAAAATCTGCTGTTTTTGAAAAATATACACTACTTATAGTTGCTGGGATAATTTTCATCAATGTGACATCAACCTGTTTTGTGTTTGTTACTAGCAAGCGGCCGTTTCCGGAAGTCATGAACTTAAATATTAATATTCACAACAATACGAAATTCAACTATTTTTACAATTCAATAACTATTTCTCTGTATTTTTCTTGCAGTCAATAATTCCGGGAATACTTATGGGGAGATATTGTTAAATGTGTCGCTCAACTTTGAAAAAATTGCAAGAATTTCAGGAACACTTGAAAAAACTGTTTCACAAGAGACTAGATTCACGGTTTTATATCGATAATGTTGTAAAACAATACACATCCATTTTTGAAAATATTTATTCACTGGAAAAGATATTCTATTTGCCAGTTGGATTGATTATGATAGTTATGTTGGTAAATATGACAGGAATGATTTATTTTGCTCTCTTATTTAAAAGTGCTCAACCATTTGTAAGCTCGAGCATTGTACAAGTTATAACTACGAGTATTCCAGTCTTAGTTTTAGCAAATAATTCGGCTTCAAGAATTCCGACTGAAATAAAACAAACAAATAAATTACTTTCTGATGCGTGTAAAAACTTGTTGTTGAAGAGAGGCAGTGATTTCACTAGTGTGGCCCTTTTGAAGGAAGCTTCTGCTACCGAAGTAGTAACCTTATCCGCAGGTGGAATTCTTCATTTTCCCAAGAATTTCTTCTTTATCGTTGTAGAAAATCTGATAACATACAGCTTCTTATTGTTTCAGGTTTTAGATGCTTTTACAGTTAGAGCTGTGATAAATGAATCATACGAATGATGATATATGTCGATGCAATGCTAAGACATTACAAAAAAAAAAGGAATTTTGAAACACAAATATCGCTCCATTCATAAAAAAAGTAACACATTTAAAAACTGCATTTTGTCGGCAAGAGCAATTTAAAAGTTTTGTAATGGAACAGCGTGTTAATCAGGACAGAGAATGTGAATAAAATGTATTTATTTCTGTTATACTTTCAATTATGATGTATTCTTAAAATAAATACTTTAATGAAATGCTTTAGGGTGCCTTTTCATTATCCTAACTCTAAAATGCCAATTTTTGAATTATGTTTGGGATTATGTTATGGTTATTAGTTTGGTTTTGGTATGAGCTATTTCCTTTGGTAAGGTAAATTTCATGTCGGCTTGATACGCAAGAGTGACATCTACTACGTATTGTTTTTTGGGGGGGACTGAAATAAAATGATTTAGATGATTATGGATTAGTAAAATGACCTCAAGTGTCATCTTGTGATGTAACATTAGTTAAGGATGGACAGCTTTTACTGCAGCCTTCGTCTATTACTAGCAGGGGAACGTGGGGCAAAATGAAATAATTAAGAAGGTTTAGCTTTTCAAAATGAACAAATTGGACCTTTTTTTTTTGAAAATTGCAGTGCACAAAGAAAGAACTACTTATATTTAAAATAAAACTTGTAAAGTAAAGTTATTTTTTATTTTTGACAGTAAATTTGTCCTTTCATTAAAAAAAAAGTGGAAAAATGTCACTCTTTTCTTTTATTGGGCAAGGTGAAAATATTTCTTGTTAGATTGCAAAAAATATTTTTGCTCAAATATATGAGTATTTAAAGGAATTAATGAATAAATGAAAAGAGATAATAAAACAATATTTGGATAAATAAATAAATTAAACAATTAATATGTGAGGAAAATAAATGAATGAATAAAATAGGGACTCAATAAGAAAATAAGCTAAGGAATGAATAAATGAGTGAACTATTAATTAAAGGAATGTAAATAATAAATGAATAGTTGTAAGTGATTGAATAAGTACAGGAAATGAACTGTTTCACTTTGCCCCGCATGCACATGACTAATTACAAAATATATTTATAACCCAAATAAGCTTAATAGTAACAAAATAAATACTGCATAGATTATTACTAGGTTGAATTAATAATTAAAATTTTAACAACAAAAACTTTATCATTTAATACTAACAGAAATAATTTTTGATGTGCTACAAAATATTACAATATACCTATATTTTTTGAAAATTGTTTGTATTATAGTGCTTGATTTTATACCGTTATTTGAAGAAGTACATTTTTTCTTAAAAAAATAAAGCTCGATTACATGTCATTTTCCAATATTGAATGCTTTAATTTATGGGACAGAATACGCCTTTTGTTTTTCATTTCTGTATCTGTTCTTTCATTTACTTCTTTTACTTCTCTATTGTGGTATGCAATATCACAATGAAATAAAAACTACGATAATGTAGAGGGGCCATTCCATCGTTTCGTAAAGGACAATCAGATGATTAAATTTCACCAAAATTTTGTCATATGTCCTTATATTTTAACTAAACAGGGATAATCACATGACACAATTATATTTTTATTGAATAATTATGTTTCTTAAAATTAATTTACAGGCATGCGTCACGTGCAGGGCATTCAAAGTCAACCATTTTTAACTTGCTGTATGAATTAGTTAATGTTTTTGCTCTATTAATATAGCAATGAAAAAGTACATTACATAGCATGTAATGTAAAACATACATATGTTGTTTGTTGAGAAACAATAGTTTAAACCGTTGAAAAATGAATATGAATTTTCCACGGGCCATTCCACGGAAAAGTAGTCACTTTTTCCCACATGTGTGACCGTTCTTAGGTTTGGAAGAAATTTGATAATTTTAAAATATAATAACGAAATCTTTTGCTTAAGGATTCACACATATGTTTGTAATTTGTAAATCTGTAAAAAAAATTTCATTTCCCTTGTTAATTGTTATTTTTAACGACATATATGAAGTGTAACGTGCGAGATAAAACGACTGTTTTCCGTGGAATGACCAGGAGGCTAGAATATACTCGTTTTGAAACGAATATTTGATAAAATAAATAACAAATCAAAACACATTCGCTAGAAAATTAATTTTTAAAGTGATTGCTCTAAAACTAACTTATCAGCAAAGAAGACTACGTAATAACATAATCTGGTAACGCAATACGAATATCATAAATAACCATCTTAATTAAAAGGTACAACTTTCTTGAATGTAATAATCATGCAAGAGATGAACTGAATTAGTAGAATATAAGTGAAAGTGTTTTTCAAGCAGATAATACATGTTTTTTTTTTATTCACGTAATACTTGAAAAATCAAAGGTGCCTCTAAATATATGATCCCTAAAAATGCACCATACAAACCAGCCGGTTTCAAAAACAAGTTTTAACATTTGAATTTTCTGTTGCATTCAGGAATCTTGGTAAACATTTAAAAGTATACTTCATTATATATTTTTTTACAAGTAATGGCTCGGAATGCATAAAATAAAAATTTAAATTAATTCAAAAAAGTAAAAGGCTCCTAAACCACTCTGAATTGTAAAATTTTATCGAAAATGCATGCAATAGTAAATTCAGAAAGTTCAAGGAACAATCGTAACAATTCAATGTATATTTCCTTCCCATTGTTTAAATTCTCAATTTGTTTGCTAAAAACTTCTTCACTCAATCTAAATGATAAAATTTCAAACATTTTTCATTAAATTTACGAATGCATAAAACTCATTTTCATAATGGAAGTAAGTCTAAAAGAAATTCAACTCTAAAATGCATGGCAAATAGAGAGTTATAATTCATTGGAAAATGCAGAGGAAATGTTTTATTTAAATGTGTGTTTGCTTTGCTTATCCTAAGTCTTTATTTGCTTTGCTCGCTATTCCATTTGAAGGAGCATATGACCATATTTTTCAAATTCACTTCATTCTTTGGTAAACAAAGAGATGTATTTTGAATGATATTCACTTAATTTAAGAGTATTTTGCCGTAATTTGTAAAAAAGTAAAATAGTTTCTACTTTGATTTATAATTATTAACAATATTCAAAATAAATTGAACCTTTACAGGAAAACAACTGTTTTGTTTTGCCCCCTTTTTTGTTGTTATTACAAAATAAAAAAGAAGTTCCTTTAGAAGCATTGTCTTTTTATATTATTTAACAGAACGTTCCAAAATAATAAATAACTTATTATTTTTTTGTTTAGACAAGCAAATCCTCGCCAAATAGTCTGAACCAGTAACAGAGCGTAAGCTTTTTAAAACGATTAATCGATATTCTCAGCAACAAATGTAAATAGTACTTTATTGTGAAGTAAGGAACAGAGTTAAAGACATAGGTAGAATACTTTTTATATTTCGCGTCAGAAATAGCGTTTAAGAGAATAATGTGTCATGTGCTTATGTTTTAAGTTTTAGCAGATTGGCAACATCTAGAAAACAAACCACGTAACTTGATATTGAAGATGATTAATTTTAAAATTGTACTGAGCAGAATTGTAGGTAATAAAATCATGATACAATACTTAACATAATGCATATCGAAAAAAAAGTGAGATTAAAGAACAAAATTTAGTCTTATATTTAAGAAACTCAATCACGATATTTGTAGGGGAAAAGTGATGTTTTTTTTCTGTATGCTACAACTGGTTTTCTTTTATACGATGTTTAATACTATGTGTATTGATGCAATGCACCAGACAGCGCGGTTATCACATCCTGAGACTGCAATATCGTTCTTATTGAAATTCCTCAGTGAGAAATAGTGAATAACGGAGCTGGAGGCAGATGTCATCTCATTATTCCTGACTGATGAGTTCTAATAAGAACGAAACTGCAGTCTCAGAATGTGATAGCCTATCTGTCTGGTATATTACACGTAGTTCTGGGCCATAATCTCGGGCTTAGGGGCGGTAATTTACTGTTAAATATAATTTATTGCTATTCTTGATTCAAACTTAAGTGTTTTTTCATGAGCTTTGTCTTTTGTTTATCTTTACTGCTTTGCACAGTAAATATCCAAAACTGTTTTATCACATCAGCTAATTAAACATGCGTACTTCTTTATTTTTCTAATCTTGCTAACGGGACCATATGCAATAGTTCCACAATGTTGATATCTGTGAAACAAGGAAACCATTTCGGTAATTTAACTTGTGTTTGTTTTATTTTCTTATTTTGACGCTCTAAACTTAACGAACAGTTGTGTAACTAGCGTAGTTATGAAATGAAGCTCAGTTGAAAAATTAACTCATACGCGTTCAATATTGCAGAAAGCAGATAAATGTTTGGTTAGAGCATAAATACATTACACAGAGCCAAGAGTTTAGTGACTGTAAATCAAAAACCACAAGGTACTTTCTTTCTACATAGCAGCTAAAATTATAATGCAGGTTATCACATTTTAACAAGGAGAACATGCTTTCTTTGTAAAATAATTTTGCTTAAAACGAGTTTCGAAGTTTTATGGATATACTATTGAAAAAATATTTATCTACATGCATTTGAATTATTGCTTTTCACAGTTTATTTTAAGTTTGCACTTTGTAAAAAATCCTTCATAAAACTGGTTTTATACGTTCAGATTTAAAGAATTACACTGAATGGTTAAATGAATCAATTAATCAATGTTATGATGCACGAAAATTGCAAATGTGCATTAAAACGTTGGTTAGTTGATTCATTTAATTTTCAAGCACAAAGGTATTTTTTCGTTATTAGTTACACTGAATGAGTTTAGCTTTTAAGTTAAATGGGGAATAATAACAACGATATCCTTTCGCATCCTGTTCTTCATGTTAAATGAATAAAACATCATATTTACAGAAAATACGGAATGTTGTTTAGTTTCATCTATGTCAGAATTTTTATGGTAATTCTCGTATGGTCGCTGTCCATTTCAACCAGTCATGAGGATGAAATCTCACCCACTTCAAAAATAAGGCGTCAAGTTCTTACCGTTGCGAAGTCGGAAACTATATTGAAGTTCATCCCAAGGCGTGCTTGAATAGCGCCATTTAAAAGTATAGAATTAGTTTAACGTATTTAGATAAGTTTTTCACCGTTTTAGGCTTTACTTTAGATAAAAAAGTGATTGTTTAGATGCGACACCAGAACACGACCAAGTTAAATGATGAAATTTATTCAGGCTATATTTAATAATGTGTTTTTGTTAACTGTGTTGTGTTTGCTTTTGATAGATTTCCTTCAATTGAATTTTGTGGAAGTAGAGTCCAAGTTTATTTTTAAATAGAGAACTAAGTAAAGTTAAAAAAAAAAAGAAAACAAGTCATTTAAAATAATTATTTTTTAAGTATTACGCTCAATACTCATATTCATCATATCAAACATGAGACACGTCTTACTAAATATAACGAACGTTCTACTATTTTTTTAAAACGAAAGTTATATCATGACATTTAATTTCTTTCAAATCGATTTAAACATTCTGCGTTGGAAGGGAAGCTTTTCTTTATTTATTTGCTTACTTTGAGTTGGTTTATTTGCAAGAAAAAAGCGAGTATTGACTTACCTTATTTGAATAAGAATGAAACCGAAGTTTACGAATAAAATCGCAGGAAACTTTTAAACGTTTTCCATTCAAAGAAATACTTAGGGATTACGTTTGTATTTTTTCTTCAAGAATCAGACTAAAGTGGATATCAATTCAACAGTTTCGGTTTTGTTGATTGACAAAATAAAAGTTTCTGAACAACATCTGTAAAATAACAAAATCTTACCTTAGTTAGTTTGGGAGATTCTTAAAACTCTGTGAAAATGAAGACTTAAATGGAGTTTTTAGGTTAAAAAGGAGAGTATTTTTAAACTTTTAAATCTGCCATTATTGCACTTAATGAGACTTCTTAAACTAATGATTTTTTTTGTTTACACGAGGGTTATAAATTTCGTAGAGGAAACTTAATCTCGAAACTTGTAGAAGAGCAGACAATTGCAAATAGGATATCAAAGCAGTGAGTCAGAGCATTTGGCGATGTGTTGAGTGCAAAAAGCAGTCTATCTAGTTAGATGGGTTGTTGCTGCGTGGCGTTAAATTGAAGAGTTTCGTTTTCAGCGCTCTAAAGCAGTGGTGTCCAACCTACTTCCCACTGGTCATATGTGGCCCGCGTAGCTGATCCGTGTGACCCGTCGTTGTGTTCAAAGTTTTGACGTGACGATTTTCATTCGGTGTTATGAATGACTGTTGCAAAACTTGAAGCCAAGTAGTCATATACTGGTTACATATATTCAAAAAACGGATGAAAAGTTCGTATCAATTAGCATGTAAAAGTAACGGCACCAAAATATGTTTCGTAATTGTCTTTAATTTTCCTTCTTTACCCATGCTGCATAAAAAAATAAATAATGTAATTTGATTTTATATTTGTTCTATCCCGCGAGATTCTTCTTAATATGAGGCGTGGCACGCGGGTAAAAAAAAAAGAAAAAATATTGGGCACCACTACTCTTAAGGATATATTTAAAAGGTGATCGGCGGGCTTAGAAAATATGCAACAGAATAGTTTGAAGGGTTACTGGAATTCTATGGCGAAAATTTATTGTCGTATTGGACGGTTGCATGACGGATTAAAAAATGTTATTCGAGTCGGAATGAGACTGCCGATTTGCTACTCACGGGGCGATTTCCATTCATCAAAATCATATTGACATTCTGAGAACTCTCCTTTCATAGCCCCTCGATGTAGTGTCCTTACAGGTTGATCTCAGTCAAGATTTGTTTTGAGCATCATGGTCATTGGTGGCTGACATCAACATTCAACAGTTAGCCAGGGGTCTCCAACGGTTTCCCAAAATATTTGAAAATGTTATAAACTCTGCTGGAAATTACATAAAGAAAATGTAATGCAATGTAAATTTGATAGAAAATAATTGATTCCTATGTTGCCATGCCTTAATTTACAATCCTTGTATACGAAAACAGGACATTTTGGAACTTTTTGGATTTAGGAATCAAAGAAATAATCATAAGCAAGGCAATAATCTAAGACAACATAATCGCTGTTCTCGAAAAAATATCATGTCACAGAAGGATTAAAGAGAAATAAATAACTACACATTTTAGGCTCGACATATCAACCTCCAAAAATTAGGAGAGGACACTCTGTGGGCAGACAGTGGTGGAAGTATTGTCAATATAGATAGCAGTATACGTGCCATTTTCATTGCCATCAATGGAACACTGCAGTGAGCATCGTCACGTGTTTAGGAAGAGTATATTCACAATGTCGGTTTTTTGATTACTACTTCGTAAACATTTCTTCTTGACGTAGTGAAAAACAATGAACATTACATAACCCATAAATACAAATATGCATTAAGGCTATATTAAAAGCCTACTTAAGCTCCATTTCAATGCTAACTATATCTTTGCATGCAAGTTGAATAATATAGGAAGGTTCTTCATTGAAGAGGTGCGAGGCAAATATCACTATATAAAATGCGATGCTTCCAACACTTTTTAAATTTTTTCTGCCACATGTAGGAAACGGTGGCGCAAAGTGGGTAGGCAATTGTATGCGGCCGCATGGTGTGCAAGCGGCGTAGCATACGTATGTCCTGTTTACCCCAACGCACTTGCGTTTCAATCAGTCAAAGCGAAGCAGCGGTGAAGAGACATGACGTAACCAGACTTAAGATACAAAAATGATACATTTCTAAAAAATCTGAAGGTATGTAACTTGTGATTAGACGAAGACCAGCATTATTTTTTTAATTGTTAATAATATTACGTTATTCTGACACTATCCACCTATAAACTACGATGGTAATTTCTTTTTTTTTTCGCTATTAATTTAAAATTATAATAATTGAAATGAAGGACGTGCGGGTCGTGCAAAGCGGGTATACCCGATTTCTTTATATTTTTTGGCAAATCTGCTGAATTAGATTTTCTATTTAAATAGGATAAGTATAACCAAAAACAGTTATTTTATGCGATGGAATTTTGCTAGTCTAATGATTTAATCAATTACAGTTGAGTCCCGACTTACGCAAGGGATGCGTTTCGAGACTCATCACATAAGTTGAAATTTCGCGTTGTGGAAAAATGCATGCATAAACATTCTTTAGAAACATACCAAATTTTTTAGGCATTTGTAAGCATTCCTCAAACTGCTTTAAAGCGATCCTCAATTATACATTACAGTTTCTTACATAAAGAACTCAACTTTCACTGTATTTAAAAAATAAAAAAGCTGTTTTATTCAACATAAAATAGTTAAAATGCACAAAAAGAATGATTGATAAAATAAAACAACACGGTACGTACAGTATGTAGTAATAATAAAATGCTGCACTATAATAGTACTGTACAATAGATACAGTAATACTATTCATGAGTTAAGAAATGAAGTTGATGAAGATTTATGCTGCATAATCAGATCGTTATTTTTTATTAAATACATTTTAAAATACGGTTGCTTCACCTTTTCTTTTATAACGTTTCCATTTATGGCAACAAGTCCCTCTTCCCAATCTCTTTAATCCACAAAGCAAGCGCAGCTTCCATTTTCAAATACTTTACTCAGACTTTGCATACTTTAACATTGAAACTAAGTTCTGAATTTATACGGATATCATTTTGTTTTGACTTTTAATTGTACGTATGGAAGATTCACTCGTACTTATTGCGTTGCTACCGTCAACGTTTGGTAGTTGTCCAAGGATATCGAGAATCTTAAATTTCTTTTTATTGTCAGAAACTTTATTCCCCCCCAGGGGCGGCAAATAGGGGGTGCGAGAGGGGGCGGTTGCACCCCCAAATTTTTCACTAAGAATAATATCAAATGGTAAAATTCAATTCAGATAACTCAGAAAACCATTTGCCTGAATTTTCAGAACAGAAAAAAATGATGGAAGATAAGTGTTTGCCTTAACTAAAGAAGTAATCTCTTCATATGGGTTAAATATTTCAAAATTGAGTAATCTATGTTATGATGGTGCATCTTGTATGAGATACCCGTACAGTGTAGGGACTGTGCAATTTTTACGCGTAAATTCCATGTCATTTTACATACATTTTTATGCTCATATTATAACTTAATGTTCAGCTAATAAGTGTTCATTGATGCCATGTACTAGAAACACATTTTAGCAACTCGGTGTATCATGTGCTTTCATGGAAACTTTTTGTAAAGATATGCTATTTTTGGGAAACATCTCACATCAAAAAATACTTTCACATCAACAAATGTATCTTGAGGCTCTTTACTTGACAATCTCTGTGTGACACAAGATGGTCTTCAAGAGTTATAAAAGCCCCATGGAAGAATTACTGGAAAACGACCTTTTCATTGATAAAACATTTGATGTCATTTTAATATGTATGCCTTTGTCTGAATTTTTTGTTTACTTTATTTATACTGCGGAGCGTTTTTTTTTGGTAAATGCTATACACTCTATCATAAAAATTTTAATTCGCTAATCTTAATTCTTGGATTGACAATTGAAGCTCTTAGTAATTTTCGCATTAATGCATATTTGAACCAGGTGTGGAACTTTGTGACAGAGCTTTTCGTAACAGTTTTTAATGTATGCTAACGTGGAAGAGGTGACAAAACCCAGATGAAGTTTTAGTCAAAATATTAAATCAATATTTTGAATAAACTGATCAATTCTGTTTCTCAAAAAATTGAGACAGGATTTAATGACAAATATTTATTATTGGTCTTAACTTCAATATTATGTAGGTCGGTTATAGAAAGCGAAAAAGAAAATATTACACTTATAAGTAATAGCATGAGGAAAGAGGAATTGTTTTGTGAATTGTGACTATACTTTTTAATGACACAAAATAAATACTAGCCTATTTAAAAAGCTTTCTTGGCTATTTTAAAGAGAGGAATCTAAAGGAAATGTGCTTTTTTTGACATAACTTTCTTGCTTCCGTTGTTTTTTGACTCTTTCAATCAGGTCAGTCTTTTGAAAGATGACTTCCGTGATTAAATTGAAAAACCGACGTATATAAAGCACAAATTTACACGAAAATACAGCATATAGCTGTTTCAAGGCTACAATAATGGAGCCTCTTCATCGGTGTAAAAAACTACGCACACAACCAGAAAGTTGTAGGAGAACTGAACGTCAACCAATTTTGACTTTCGTGTCTCAGGAGGTTAGAGAACTGCCTTCGAAGCGCAATGAGGCAAAGCAAGACCTTCCTCTTTAGCTATACTGGCAATAAATTAAATCATTGGATATTGATTAACTATAGTTACAAAATTTTCTGTTCTCCCTGACTCCAAAAATAGCAGATTAAAACTTTACTAAAAAATAAAAACTAGTACCGAGATATTTTGTGAGATAACTTATAACAAAATAAATTTAAAGCTTCGGTCGAAAAAATTTTAATTGTTCTTCACAAACCTAATTATTCTTAACATTAAAACCATTTAATTATCAGTTCTTGTTAACCAATATGTATTTTATACCGTACTGAGGAAATTCATGTTTAAGAAACTCGACCCCCCAAACGAAATGCTGAAATGCCGCCCCTGTCCCCCCCCCCCATTTTCATAAACTTTAGATAAAACAGCTCACTAAGGTGCCATTATATTTCATCAGTTTTGATGTTTAGAATGAAAAAAAATAAATAAAAAATGATGCTGAGCGGTTTTTACTTCCTTTTACAAAAAAGGAAGTATTGTATTCGCGAAAAAATTGTAACCCAAAAATCGGCCTTCATTTCCATTTTGCTCACCCCCAAATGAATGTTGAGTTTTTTTTTCAACCCGACCACACGTAGATATGTGCCTAGGAACGTACAGACACCCGCAATATCCATTTTGGCGATCCCCGAGTTAATTACAACGAGTTTTCGCGTGACGTCTGTATGTACGTATGTATGTGCGTATGTGTGTATGTATGTCGCATAACTCAAGAACGGAATGTCCTAGAAAGTTGAAATTTGGTACGTAGACTGCTAGTGGGGTCTAGTTGCACACCTTTCTTTTTGGTTGCATTCGTATGCTCCAAAGGGGGTTTTTTGCCCCTTTTTTGGGGGAAATCTTTGTTAATTTCGATGTAAACTCAAGTGGTGTTATAATTTGGGGGACACTTGGCGATAAATCGCCAGTCTTTTGGTCGCCTTTTTTTAAAAATCTGGTTTCAATTTGGCCAATGTTGGTGATACTTAGAGATTAAACTATTGAATCATATTAAAACTGACAATAATGGGAAAATGACATTAAATTGAAGTAAAAGGAAGTCATGTGATGCACACATCAGCTCGTTTTTATACACTAAAAACGTGATGCCTAGATTAATTTGATGTAGGAACTTTCGATGGTCAGTGTGATGCTAATGAGATGTAATAACATTATAATATAACGCAAAATGTATATTTAATTCTCAATAACGAAGACGATACTCCCTTCTACAGAAATTCGTGTTGTGGACGAGGAATTAATTCGCTCGCGTCAGCTCCAAAATTTGTTACCAGTGAAAAATTCGCGTTATAGCCATTTCGCGCAAGTTGAATCGCGTTGTATCGGGAGTCGACTGTATTTCTATTAATGAACAAATGTGCTGAATTAGACTTTTAATTTAAATTCGACAAGTATAACTTTTTATATTTTTTTTATAATGGCAGTTAGCTAGTCAATTTGTTTAATCATTGATTACTTCATATTTGACTGAAAAATATAGCAAACCACAATTAATTAAATTTACCCGCTTTGCCCGAACGGTTTACTCGCTTTCGACCCCCTCATAGGGCAAAGAGGGTTTTGGAGTTTTTTTAATGTTTGATAATAAATAAATATTGGGTTTGAAATATTGCTAAACTAGCTTTTTTGTTTTAACTATACATCTCGTCTTTCAAATGAATTGTTTAAAAAAAAAACGTGAGTTTGAAAAAGAGGAAGGGGAATTTTCCCCCCGTGGCCCATAGTTGTACCCCAAAGGGGTACAACTTTGGGCCACCTCATTTTAACCTAGAAAACACATTGAAAACTTGATCTGGCCTATTGTTGTCGGAGGCTACAATTTTTCCTCTGCGTGAAAATGTATAAAGATATTTTTCAGTCCATCATTTACCTATTTAAAAAAAATAAGGTTATTATAACTTGTCGTCTTAACTGATTAATAAAGTTCAACATGGTAAATGTAGGTAACGTTCTTTAGCATCTTCCTAGGTTTTGACATCGAAACATTTGAAAACTATAAAAATCTCACCAACTAAAGGCTAGGTACCTACACTTAGGTCTCAGAAAATACGTAGGTCGGCAAGTTTTAAATGAGATAAACAAAAATTTTGAAAACTGAAATGTGAAAATACCTTTCACATTCCAAATCTCATCAAAACAAATATTTACTTAAAAATTATCTCAGTTTACATTTGGTCCGGATTTTAGTCAGCACCTTCTGCAAAAATTCTTGTGAATACGAACGATAGGGCAAAAGTTTCTTCTGTCTTTCCTTGACATTACTTACAATAAATAACACAAAATATGACAAAAGAATCCTTACAGAGAATGAAACAAAGATTCAAGCCACTAAAAATCGTGAAAAATAAGTGGCCCGTTGTTGTACCTTAACATTCCCATTTCCGCTAAATGTTGAGAGCTTGCGAAAGCTATGAAACATTTTAAGTCAACAAGTGGCTTAATTCATAACTGACAAAATAGTAAAGCAAATCTGAACTTACCAGATCTTGGAAAACAGTATAAATGGTCTGCCCAAAGGACACTTTTCGCTCTTCCACAAGTGAATCGAATCACGCATTAAGAACGACTGAGTTATCTAAAGTATACAACAACAATGGCAATCTCTGATATAGCGTCGTTAGCTACCGAAATGTTGACACTACCTGGTAAATATTTTTGGAGCTCGTAAGTTCAAAAAAGGGGCCACGAGAGAGCAAAATCATCATCATGGCAACAGTGGTTCATTTTTGCCCCCTTGGAACCAAGCTACAGATATACGGTACTACATCTATTTATCCAATTTCTTTAAAATAATATCGCAATAATATCTATACCTCAGAGCCAGATTGACGTAAATCCAAAAATTGAGATTTTCCGTTTATTTGTGTATTGTATGTATAAACCTATTTTACATCGAGTCATGTGAATGTAATTCTTAAAAAAAATACTTTTCAAATTTTAACCAGGGTTAATAGACCTTTGCATGCCCCTGAAAAAAAAGACCCTCCTTCCTATAAAATGATCATAGTGAGACTTACGTTCTTCTGACTCTTATGTACAGATATTTGTATTTAAGCTAATCTGCAATCACTTGAAGCTTAAACATGTTCTTTCAAAGCATATAAAATACAGTAAAACTTGTGTATAACGATACTGTCTACAACGATAACCTGTCTATAACAATATATATATTTTTTGGTCCCAGCAGAATGTCAGCATGAATAATCAAACTGTGTATAACGATAATCTCTCTATTATGATATTTTTTAGGTCCCAACAGTATCGTTGTAGACAGGTTTTACTGTATAAGGTATGTGTATTTGCGCAAACACTACTATACACTTTCTATGACTGCCTTGGGAAATTCCGCTTTAGAAGATGCTATAAAAAAGACTTATACATTTTTATCTCCAGGCTTTTTAGGAGAGAATATGTAATTTTCTTTTATATTTCTTACATTCCATTCCATCCTCCGGCCGACCAAAAAGATTCAAATGTCACAATGCAAATCAAAGAGACAGAGGAGCAGTGGCCAACGTTCTAACCCCGTCGGGAGAGGGCAACACATAAAGAGTAAATTTAAAGTGCACAAAAATGTAAATCAGGAATGAGGGTTTTTTTTACAATTTTCTTAGTGTATACAAACAAGGCTCTTTATATGCAATTGTTGAGTGTGTTTGAAAGTTCTTAAAAATGTCATTCAAAGCACGGTCAAGTGTTTAAACTCAGCACAGCATATTTAGGTTGAAAGTAGTTTGTATCGCTATACATTAATAATCTTATATAATTAAAAACTGAGCGTATGTATCTATGTAGGTTTCTATGTATTCATCTATGTCCAAGTTACTTCTTCCGAAAGACAGTGAACTGACCGTTGAACCAGGTATTGATAGATTCTTATTTTTCCGTCTATTTGTATTTTTCTCGAGTTTGGTTATTTAACATAAACCTCCGATAATGATTAGCGGATATATCAATTAAAAACTATTAATTAAGATACATAAATTTCGATATAAAATCCCTATTTTTCGAAGGTTTTCCTCCATTCAAATTAGAATTCAGTGCTTCATCTCAACTTTCCGCAACAATGCTTTTATTAAAATTTGTAGCGTGAAGAAAATCATTGAAAAGAAAGACGTGTTGCCATTTTATTCTCGAATATGAAGAAATACATTTCTGGCTTTTGTTTTGATGCTTGATCGGGGTATTTAAAAATTTTCCTTTTTTTTTTGGTTTATTTTTCTGCCGTCTGCCGCAAACGTTTACTGTTTTTTTTGTTCAAGCCTGATAGTTGAACCCGCGTCACTTGACTTAACTTTTATTTCCGATGTGAACCGTGCAAAGCTAGGCGGTGCAGCTTGTAGACGAATTAGCGGCCGTCAAATTGACCCGCGATATCTAATTCGGATGAATATTTGATGCCGCTATCGAAAAATTAATAATGGGATAAATTGCCACTACTGAAGAATACATTTTGCGACTAATTGCCATAGTGTGATTTGAATGCGAATAATCAAACTCTAAGTTTTTATTAACTCTACGTTAATAAAGGACCTACATTGAACAAACTAATCATTTGCTAAATATTCAAAGGAAACGTGAAAATTCCTAAAGATTGAACTTTGCTATTGTCAGAATGTGATCGGTATTTTCATGCTACTTTTATTTACAATTCAACCAAATATATGTCCCGTTTTCGGAGGGTATTCAAAAAATAGTTGCTTCAAATGAAAAAGAAAAATTCAACTAGTATTGACCTACAGTCTTGATGTAATATGAAACCTAAAGGCTAGGAAAAGGAGCAAGGCATCAGAGAATTGGCTCAACTCAGGCTCGAGTTCCAAAGCCATGATGTGCCACCGAAACTTTTAGTGCTGCTTGCAAAATCCCATTTCTAATTCCCCAAAAGTCTCATATTACTTTTGTTTAGTAGTTACTTCGGGTACTAGAGACTGAAAATATTCGAAATATTCCACTTCTCTTTAACTCTTGTTTAAAATGTGAAAGTGGAGATAGATGTTGGCAACTAAAGCCCTGTACATCACCCTCGTAAACAGGGCTTAAGTGACACCATCTGTCTACAGTTGAAACTGTTACCGTGCAATTTAGAAGTTCAGCTTCTTCAGACAATGGTATTCCCTCTTTTTACGCTCAGTGCATCCATGTATGGGACAAAATCATTGTTCCTGGTGCTGTCTCTTTCCACAACTGCCAGAAAAAATGATTACCATGCTACAAAGGTTGGAGTTTTGTAAATGATGGATTGGAGTACCAACTACCAATATCTGGTGTTTTATCCATAACGAAGGCATCCTGAAAGGGTAAGCTGTAAGCTGGGCTGACACCCTTTTGCGGGACCATCCACGATTTAACTTTACATATCCGAAGATCACAGATGACTTTAGATCCAGCCTTATGGGGTACGGGGTTCAACCTAAGACCTAAAACTACTCGGTAAGAGTTGGGGTAAGTTTCAGAACTAGGGGATAAATTAATTTGCTAGAAAAACATGGACAACTAAAAAAAAAAAAAAAACATTAACATCGTCTAATACAAAAGCCATGAACTAACTAGTTGATTATTATTTTTTTAAATAGATGTTTAATATAATTACGTGGATATTTTGCAATTTACTTTGTCTTCTAATTTCATGTTTTCATTCGTGAAAACTAACACATGTCAACAACACATAAATGTCAATACTGTTCTTGCAAGTAAATAAATGCGTACATCAAAAATTTGACATATTGTGATGAGCATGTTTTTAAATATTGATTTCTTACTCTTGTTAGAACTACTGTCTTGATATTAGCAAAAAATCTGTCTCGCTTATTTTTAAAAATCTTTTTTTCCTCGCATTGAGCTAAGACTTTTTTTTCATCTTAAGAATAGTAAACGGTGCTGAATGAAAAAAGAAATGCTTCAAGAAAAAAAATGAGATGCCCCCTTCATGCTCAGTAAATATACATTGTAATACGTTTAAGCATGTTTAAAATATATATAAATGAAAAAAAAAGAAAAGAAAAAAAAACTTACACAGTTTAAACGATGAAAAAAAAAAAAAAGAAAACGCCCTAAGTAAACCTTTAATTAATTTATGAGAAAGTTTCTTCGTTACTTTTGTTAATTTTCCTGCGACAATAATCAAAGACGAAAAAAAAGCTATAAAAAAGGTTTGTTGTTGCTAAATAAATAAAATAGGGCGCTTCTCAATTTTGCTTATTAATATTCAAACAAGTAAACATTTTTATTTTGAACAAAGAGAAGGACAGGATTCGTCCCTTTTTTTCAGTAAAAATAGTTTTTTTTTTCGAAAGTAAACTCACTAAGTGTCCAGATAAAAAAAGGAACTTTTTTTAAGTGTATATTTAATGTAATGGAATTATTCAACATATTTGTTTTCAAAAAGAAAAAAAAAATCTTGGCTACATGTCATACGTCATTTTAAATAAACTCTCCTATTTTAAAAGAAAACCAGCGGTTTTTTAAAGAACTAAAAGAAATATGACTTTATATCTTAACATAGTATTTGTCGTTAACTTCAAAGGTTTTATTCCGGCATCACAATTCGATCTTAAAATCGAGTATTAATGAGCGAAACGAGCAGGGGCAGAGTCCCCTAGTTGTTATTGTAAATGTTGTTTAAATGTACGCTTCATCCCCAGTTTCGCCAAAATTTCAAATTTTTTCATCCCTCTATAATGTATCAAAAGGTAAGATTTTAACTGCAAAACAGGAGAGAAGGGGATTTCATGTTGGCAAGACTGAGGGAGACACCAATTAAACGTTTGTCCTTTTCAGCTAACAAACAAGTTTTTTTTGAGAAGGTTGACTCGTCTGATGCTGGTGGATACGGATGTTGGACAACCAATAAATTGCAGTAGGTAAAAAAAAAAAAAACATAGCTGAATAAGAACTGTATTATAAAATAAATGAGTTAAAAAAATGACTTTTTCTTTTCAATTGTGGTTTATGGCGGTGTTTCCGAATGTACTTAAGTAAATTAATTGTTTCAAATTCAGGAATTTCTTTTTCGCAAATATTACTATAAACAAGGGTACTTTTAGTGCAAAAAAAGTTTTAGGTCAAAGTATACAAGAAAAGATTACAATTGCACTCGATTACAAGCGCGAGGATAAGTGGGTCGAATCCTGTTTTGTTTAATGACCCCAACATGCAACTAGTGAATAGAATGCGTCCCCAACTGATGCGTTTTTACAGCAAATTTATACAGTCAATAAAGGTTATCAGGAAAAATATTACGATCAACATGCATGCCAACTTTTTTTACTGTAAAATTGTTCGCACTTTTTTTCAGTGGAGCATGATCATGCAAATGTAAACTTTGCATCAGAATAATTGAAGAAAACGTAAAGTTTTCATGTAACAAGAGTGACCATTTCAATATTGGAATGGTACGATAATAATTAAAAAATGCCCATCAAGTGGTTTCATATTAAAATAGTTTTATCCAAACAAAACACATCAAAGTTAAAACTAAATCTTTTTTTCAATGAACAAAAAAAAAAAAAAAAAAAAAAAAAAAAAAAAAAATGTGGTGTCTTGAAAAGATATTTGTCTTAATACTAACTTAAAACAATTCTTATATAGCATATCGCAAGTTAGATTATGAAACGCATATTTAATTTTCGGTTTTAATTTCATCTGTACGAATAACTGAAAATGATAGATTTTAATTTCAAAAATAGATTCATTTTGTTTGAAAAGGAAGGCATTGAGTCAAAATTCAGCTTTTATTTAAACGCTAGATAATGGAAGGCCTTTATAACAGTTTTTAGCTTTCAGCAGTATTATAAAAACTGCGCTCGTTATCAATGACATACTCAAAATTCTTATTTTAAATTGCCAAACGATTTGAGTTAATATGCACGGAGTGTAAGCTGTAAAAATTCAATTCAGACTGTTTCTCTGGAAACCAAATTCGTAATTTAAATCTTTCCTAGAAATAATTTCAGCTTTCTTAGATAATTAAATGTGAGGAATATTTATTTTGTCTTCTTTAAGCAAAATTAAGAGCATTTACCTTTGATGTGAAGAATTTGAGTTAAGAAAGCATCTCAGTAAAGATACATTTTGACTAAAAGGAAATGGCTAAAATTTTACTGCTTTTCCATTTGGACAGTTACTTTTAACAAATAAATGACAATTGTACTTAAAAAGTTAATTATCTAATTGCCATTAATGCTGATCACTAAAACAGTAAAAATTATTTAGTACTTTTCCTTTTGGTTTTCCTTTAGGTTAAACGACATGGAACCCTCGTTATAACGAACTTCTAAGGACACCAAGTTTTGTTCGTTGTAACGTGAAATTCGTTTGAATGGAGTTCAAACAATGTAATGGAAATTGAATTAGGATTTTTTTATCTTCCAAACGGATATTTCGTTATATTAGTATTCTTTATAACGAGATTTCACAGTAGTAGTTAAATGTACCCTAAACACTGAGGATCATTTGAAAAATACTGTGTTTTAAACTGAACAAGTCCTACAATTAAGTTAAGCGCATTAGAATGTTCACTTGAACAAAAAAAGCCTTCTGTGCCATAAAACTGAGATTTGAGAACCCTATTCAAGATACGATTTATAAAACTAACTACATGACAGGGTGGAGGGAAAAACATACAGATCAAAGGGACGAACCGGTTCGGAACAAAAAAGTTGAGTATTCTTACTCCAAAGAGAATCAAAAATGAAAGCATAACCAGGCAAAATCTTTTAATTTTGACGTTTACATAAAAAATCAAGATTTAACAAAAAAAAAAAAAAAAAAAAAAAAAGTAGCCCTGTTATCAAACTGAATGGCGGGACGGAACTGGATGGGTGAAACAGCCATGAACTAAAAGGTTATACAACCTTACCGTCTAGGAATGTGTCAAATTGAAATAATAACAATCGGACCTTGATAAATAATCGGACCATATATCGAAGTAGCGAATTGCAGGAAAAAAATTCGATACATAGAAATTTCGATATATGGAAAGGATCTTATTTTATCATAAAAGCAACCTAAAACATTAAAATAAAAGCTAATTTTCGTGTATGAAAACTCAATTTATAATTTATACGAGCATCGGATTAAATGAAAGTTAATGATTTAAAAATTAACAGAAGTTACATTTTTATGCCAATATACATCATCATATTCTTCGGCAATTCAACTTGATCGCAACATTAGGGGATTTTCGGTTTAACAATGTGATTGAGAGAAAAGCAAAATATTAATCTACTTAACTTGATTGATTTTTACTGAAGATACGAAGACTGGGAATAACAATCAACAGACAAAAGGGATAATTTGAAACTGATTTTAGTGTTAGTGGTTACAACTAAGATTTGAAATGAACTTGAGGGAATTTAAGAACTTCAGAACGGAACAACGACTTAACTACACATCCTTCAACCCCAGATTCCTTATGAGTTCCCTAGCAACTTTTAGTGGACATAATTTTCTCCTCTAACCTTCATTTTTTGTGAGACAAACAGTCTAAAGTGAAAAAAAAATCTACGAATGTCTCGAAATTTTTTTCGATATATAGAGATTTTTTCGATATATAGAAACATCTTTTCTATATAACGAACAAAGAAGTTTGTTGGGATTCGATACAGTGAAATCTGTGTATAACGATACTGTCTATAACGATAACATGTCTATAACACTATTTTTTTTTGGCCCCAGCAAAATGTCAGAATGTTTTCGAAATTTAGAAACAATTTTTCTATATAATACACTAAGAAATTTGCTGGGTACGATACAGTGAAACCTGAGTATAATGATCTGTCTATAACGATAACCTGTCTATTACGATATTTTTTTAGGTCCTAACAGTATCGTTGTAGAGTGGTTTTACTGTATATAGAAAATTTCGATATGTGGAAGTTCGATATATGGAGGTTCGACTGTATATGAGGCAGTGAGAAGCATAGGGATGTAAGTTGATTTTTTAAGTTTAGAGTAAAACGCCTTTAATGCAGCACCCACCAGAACTGGCAGTATTACATCTTGTTCTAAAACAGAAGACAGTTACTATTTGTACTGATTATCTCTAACTATTTAATTTTAAGCACTTACATCCCTTTTGCTTCTCACAGCCTTATATGTCACCTTTTGCCTTCGACAGTTTGTCTAACATCAAATATTTTTGTAAAAACAGTCTTTTACCGACTTGTGTTTCTTCGGTCACAGCTATTTAGATGTGAGATTTTTTCTAGGAAGAGTAGTGTAAATACATAACATAGGCCAGATGTGTTTTTAAAAGTTAGTAATTTTGTGAACAATGCTTTTTGAATTACTAGTCAAAATTCAGTTTTAAAAGAAATTCTTGTATTTATCATCCATTTAAATTGAAAAACCAGGATTGTACAGCCACTTTTCCCCACCTGACCCGACATTATAAATTATATTAGTTTTTGAAAGAGATAAAAAAGTAACTATTTTGATGTGAAGTTACGAATTATCAAGAAATTTTGTTTTGATGATATTTCAGAGAATCAGCAAGAATGTTGTTAAAAAAAAAAAAAAGATTACACTCTTACGTACTGTTCCTAGATCATACACGTTATCTCAGTTCTCTATCGTAATTTTAAATTTCCTTCATATTTACAACACAGCGTTTCTTAGAAAAATACTTCTCTTATTTTTGTGTATGGTAGATGCGAGTAATAAGGCCTACCGAATGGAAGTTTGAGCTAAAACAAAAATTATGTACCCGAATCAACAAATTGTAATATTAATTAAACATACAAAATATTTATTACAAGAAACTAACAAAAAGTCACCAGTTTTGCATAAAACAAGCATGAAATAAAACATTATTTAAATCCTTTTCTTTAGGCTTTTTTATACTATGGTAGGATAATAAGGCCAAAGAAATTTAACACTCTTAAATAATCAAAATAAGCTTCTAACAATGATAATTGTAATCGATTGCAGTATATACGCATTAATCATGCTTAAAGTCTCAATATGACCAAAAAATCTTTGTTTAACAACCGTCACGGCACTTAAAATTCTCTTTGTCATACACTGTCACACCGACACATTTTTATGGTACCACTTGCAGCATTTTAGATATAGTCTCATGTCATTCATTTTATTTTCGCACAAGTGTGACAGTACCAAATAGTATCGTTTTCTTTAGTATCATTTCCTTCATTGAGGGTTTACGTCTTTTTTTACTTTGTTCCCTTTCTCGTTTCCGTCAAACAAGTCTTTGATGACTAGGGTTTTCTGATAATTAATGGCTTTTTTTCTAACAATAGGTGTTTTCGTTTTCATAATTTTCTCTGGTGTAGGCATAACCTTCTGAAATGCGGTAATTTTTTTAATGGAGCGAGCAGCACATTGTCGTCGTCCGAACTAGAACCATAAACTACGTGGTAGAACTTTTCAGAAAGTCTGCTGGGGGTACTACTATAACACTGAACCAATCAGAAAATAGTCGTAACTACTTATAAACATCCATAATATACATGAGAGAGATTTAAAATAAGATGTAAAACTAACAAACACTGTTGCAAAATAAAGGAGTATAAAAAGACCTATGATCAAATTTGGTAGGCCGTATTAGTCGCTGACATCGTATACAAAGAAGTACACAAAAGTACAATAATTGTTTTACATAATATAATTCAGACATCATAGATCGATAGAAGCATTGACAACAGAAAACTGGAGGACAAAACTATAGCTAAAAGTGTAACATTACAAAAAGTATTTACCATTCAGTCGGACAATTTTTTATTATTCATGTTGCACAACCGCTACCCGCAAACAAATCGTGTCGCACTGGTCACAACAAGTGAGAAACATGTCGCGACCAGCATGAAGTGCCATCTATGAGTGTTAGCTACCTACGAGTGAGTCCTTGAGTGGATTGAACATTTTTTATTATATTTTTGTAGTTTAGTCCTTATTAGCTGACAGGCCTTAATACCCGCACCTACCTTATTTATTATATTTTAGCACGTGAAGTTGTGTTTCAAAGAAATTATTAGGTAGTTAAATGAATGTTAAATAAAATTTGAACAAGGACATGAAATAATTTCAAATATTAACGTGCTATTCAAATTCTAATATTAGTCACATTATATCAATTAGCTTGACGTAGCTCTGTTTAATATTATAATTGTATTTATCATTTGTCGTTTAATCAAATTTGGCCAGTTATCAGCGACGCTCTATTTCAAAAAGACATCACAAAAATTCCCGTAAATCAGCAAAAACTTGTCATTTGATTGTATTCGAATTTGAAGTACAGCAAATTGATGTTCGTTACAGAAATAACTGTCTGGAGCAGAAGTTTTCAGCATTTTTTTTTTACCCGAGAACCAACACTCACATTAAGACGACTCTCGTGGGCCAGAACTTGTATAAAATTAAAATTTCTTAATTTGTTTTCCTAAATAACATGAGAAAGAACGGAAATAAAAGAAAAAATACTAACCAAGAATTGCTGTTATATGCATATTTCATTAATACGAAGTTTTCATCTGCCATTTAGAAACAGATTTCTGGCCATCTGGCTAAAATTTGGCCGCAATCATTCTTTTTTTGAGTGAAAATGATTAATTTCCTCAATTAACAAAATATATCTTTTGCTGAACTTACAATGAAATATAATCATGCCCAAAACGGGTCGTGTTTCACTTAGAGATGTAAACCTACCATGGAGGTTCCGTAACATTACCAGCATTAAAATTGTGTATCATAGCAGGTGTCTAGATTCAAAATAGGGAAGAAGTCTCTTGAGGAATCAAGTACTCTCCCCTACTATATTCCACGTAGCATACGTACGTCTTAAACGTCACAAATGTTTTAAAATAGTTGTTACAACGCTGAAAATGACTTTTAAATGTTTTTGGAACAACGTGTTGTTATTGGATATCGCCTACAACAATTTATTAAAATATATCGTTCAAATAATGGACGATTTAAAAAAAAGGTGATGCTTTGACTTCTAAGATTACTCTTTACATAATAAAATATGCAAGTTTTTTTCCTCTCTCTTACTTTTTTAAATGTTATTATAGAAAAAAGTACAAGCTAGATGTGTATTATTAATTGCTTACATTATCTGAAATGAGTTTTCTCAAGTTTCTTTTTTTTTTTTTTTTGCTTGTAAAGTTGAATCAACATAATACAAATAAATTAATACATTCAAAATACACTTAGACAAACTCAGTCTTATAAAAAATGCAAATTAGCAAACAATATGTTTTTGTAAATAAAAACCGGCTACTAAAGTTAAGCTTTTGAATCAATTAATTAAAAAGCATATTTAATGAACATTTTTCTCAAATCAATCGGTGTACATAACTTTTGTTTAGTTATATCCGGAAAAAATATTCCAACCTTATTAGCTCTGAATTTAATATTTAATGCTAATTTGGAAGTAAAATTAAACTCAATGTAAAAATGCAGTTTTGAAATGGAAGTAATATTGAACGAATTACAGTTCTTTGATTCCAAAAAAGGGCTTGTTTGTGAATAATTCAAAAATGTGAGTAAAATTGAATGAAATATTTTTCTCTTCGAAACTAGAAAAGAACTCTTTTTCTATTAATTGAATCAGAATTATGATTAAACTTATAATTTCTTCAGAAATGAATAAGAATAAATGAAAAGAAGTGAGTTTTCTGCTGTATTTTTGCGTAATTATATAAGCAATACTCTAGAAAGGGAAATTCATGTCCCAGATTCATTGCAACTTTAGAAACGCGTTTTACATTTTTTTTTTTTAATTTTGTTTATTTATCATTTTTCAAAGAACATGATTACAGGCATTTAACAGTGCTAAATAAGATTATTTTATATGGAGCCATAATTTAGTACTAAAATGTCATTACCATTCACTGTTTCTGGTCAGAATTTCTGTCTTTAATAGTCTACAAAATCAGAAAAATATAAATTTAAAATGTATCTTTATGTATATATTTTTTACAACGCTTCAAATATCTCAATTTGAAATCATTAATTTTTGTTTATTTGATTGCATTCATTAATACGTTTCTTGCAGAGTTAAACAAGTTCTTTCAAAAGTACCAAAAATTTTCCTATCTGAAAATATACCAGTATTTTTAAGTTTTACATATTTTTGCATATACGCAAAGAAAATGTCAGAAAAATTTGACCTTAAGGGATAAAACATTTCTTAACAGTGTAAAATAATCTGAAACCAATACCACGGAAACTGTTGTCTACTCTACGGAAATCTCGAGCACTTACCTAAAAATATTTTCTGGAGTTATTTGGATTAGTTAAAAGATTAGTCACTTAAAGATTCATGTTAGGAAATTGTATATTTACAACAACGTTCGCCTGCGTTATAAAATATGTTTCTATTTTAGTACCCCAGACATTTTTAATGCAATTAAGATTTAATTTACCGTTTAGAATCACGCGTTCCAAAAAAAAAAAAGCATTTTCTGCTCCACACCACAAAATGCTAAACTTAGTTAAATGCCCATTTAAGTACATTGCGTATTTAAAAGCTGTAGGCAATGGACATTGCTTTCCCGTAGCCTTCAAAGTAAGTTCTAAGAAGAAGAAAACGAGAAAAAAGAAAAACTTTTATGAATGAAAAGAAATCGTGAATAGCCAAGTTTTACGGTTCTAAAATTTTAAAAGCAAAACTGTTAATATCTTATATACTCTTGACATCAACATAGCTTTAGCTATACGCTACAATTTGAAATGATATACATTAAATACAATTCTAGTACACTTCGCATGAATACTCTCGATAGAAACTATGTACTAAAATTCAAATCTAACGCTGCAGTTACCGTGAAGGGTGAACATCTGATCCCTTTGGAATGACAAGTACACATGATTAATATCCAGGAATTCTCACAGGAAGTTCTAGAGGATATTCAGAAACACGTACTCAATGTTATGAAAGGAACAAGAGAACGTAGAACTCGGGGAGTTGTTGGAGTCATGCTTGTGAACCTTAGGATTCAATGCCCCAGGTCCTCGCTCCAACTAGTAACGCGATGACGTGAACCATTGAAGGATAACTTTGGAGATTATTGAAGCCATGCCATTAGTATGAACGGGCTATTACATGCGATTTTCTCAAGTACATTTAGTTGAAAAAATGAGAAATTGAGGAAATCTCTTTATAATCAACGTGAGTTAAAATAAAACAATATACGTAAGATACAATTAGTTGAATTAAGTTTTAGAAATTTATCCATCAGATATTTTAAATAAGCTTTTAATTCAGTACAATTGAACACATGTGTTTAACTCATTAAAATCTTGCGTACCTGGAACTCCAAACAAAATGGAATTATCCCTGAACAACTTAAAGTTCTCGGGTAGGAAAAGCTTTTCCGACCCTGCTTTGCTATATGATTTTGAATAGTCAATATGCGTCTAACACTTCGAACTTACAAGCTCTGTAACATATAACTAAAACACCGTGTATATAAAAGGTGTTCCGTTTTAACCTGCAAAACCTCTATTTTCGCAACCGTTAGTTCTAGATGCATACTTCCAATTGCAAAAATGTGCAAAAGCAGATGCGGAATTAAGGTATTGAAAATTTGAAGCAAAAATAAAAATGAGACAAAAATACAAAATTTGATTTTTATACGAGCCGTAGGTCCCCTAACTTATATTTAGGGAAATAATTTCTATTAAAAACTATTACTGACAAAAAAAAAAAAAAAAACCTTGACATTTATGAGACCAAAACTCAAAGAAATATTCCAGTTCAAAGTTTTAAGGAACCATACAGAAGATGAGATTGGAACTTATGGCCCTTTCAGAAGAATGGCAGGTCGTCAAAGTAAGAAAAGAAAAGTATTTATATTTTTCATTGCTATTCAACAACAAATGCAAATGTTATACCGTGATACGCAAAAACACACTACAAAGCCTCGAACAATTCGAGAAACCACACTCTAAGCACACATATAACTTTAAACACTTGTTAACCGTTATATTTTCACCCACAAGTGTTATTGACAGCGAGTGAAAAGTGGTGTTAGTCACAAAACGCTGCGTTTCATATCTCGGTCAATATTGGTTGTACTAATTGCAAACTTTTTGTGTTGGAACTATTTTTCAATGAAGATTATTTTCCTAAATATAAGTTACGGAACTGGGGCCCGTATAAAAAGTTAAATTTTGTATTTTTTGAATTATTTTTATTTTCATTTCAAACTTTCAATATCTTAACCCGGCATCCGATTTAAACATTTTTGCAATAAGGCAAATAAATGTGGAGCATTTTTATAAATTTCTTCGTCGTAAGAAGTAGAATCTTCTTCAGAGCAGAAACAAATATTACGCTTCGATGTTGGTAAGAGTCGGTGGCAAATAATCACAACAAATAGCGCATCGGAAACTTAAACTTTTTTCTGCATCGAAAATGGATTCTTTGCAATCCCGGGAAAAAATTACGAAGCATCTTTGCAATTTTGTCTTTAATGATTTTTCCCCCAGGCGTAAATAAACGAAAATGTTATTTTTGCTAGTTATTTTTAAAAATATATTTTTTAAAATTCATGCAGACAAACATACTCTTTTGAAACTAAATTACTTCTAAAGCATGCATACGTGCGGCATAACCCATTTTGACCATAACTTAGTAATGGGATTGTGTGTGTGTGTGTGCGTGACCAATTTTTTATGACCCTATTAGTCTAAAACCCACAGCATGAAATAAAACAAAGTTTGTTACACGTAGGTACCTCAAAGTACATTAATTCCCATTGGTTTTTGGCTCCGAGTCCTCAACAAAGGTGAAGAAACCGAATGTTTTTCGGTGAGCTTGAATGCTATGCCTCAGAAAGTAACAGACAGAATGAGACAAAAATTGGTCCATACGTTGTCCTCAGAGTGAGCAGATATTAAATCGTAAGAGAACTTTCTCACTACGTTTTGGTTGTGTTGTGAGTTTTTTTACCCTAATGAAAAAGCTCTATTGTAGCTTGGAAACAGCTATATGCTTTATTTTCTTGAAAATTCATGCTTTGTGCTTTATTTACGTTGGTTTTCTCTGCATTGAAAAACGAATTGTACATTGATCATTTAATTAATATGAAAATTTATTTTTTAGTCACTTAGTTAAAAACAGTGAATTAAACTCAGTAAATATTTTTTGAGCCCTTTTGTTTCAGAAATATAGTAAAAATAGTGTTAAATCTATATACAATAAATTACGTAGAATTGAACTGCATATTTGCTCGGATATGCGAGTAATTTTTGAAAAATCAAGAATACCTTTATTAAAGCTACAACACAAGTCAAGAAACTAACGATATTCTTATCTTTCTAATCCGTTTTTAATTGAAATACTTCAACATCTTTATTGGATCTCATTTTGAGACTTAATTTAATAAAACTAAAGTCTTGAAGATGCTGAGATAAATGCAACAAATGTGTTTTAGTTTCCGTCCTAAATTCCATGAAACTTCTAAAAGGCGAAGCAAATAGCTTTCCACGGCAGTTGAGCTTATTTATGAGATATTTAGACGCTGAATATTTCCACATTTTTCTCTCTTAGAATAATTCTCGGCTACAATTCGGAGATTTTCGTGCAGCTGAGAGCCAAGATTTACGATTAGCAGTTAGGATGATGCAATATTTCCATCGTCGTGAAGCTGAGAATTGTTCAATTATCTGCAAAATGGCTACCTCGGGAGCAAAGGAATCTGATTTGTGCAACACTGTGATAAACCAGACGTTCTTAGCGTTAATTAAGCCCTGATTCATCGCGCGTAGTTATTTGGTTATCAGAATCGATTTTGAAAATGCTTAAGTACATGAGCGGTTAGCGATACGTTTTTTGTTTAATTTTCAATGTTTAGCCATTTAGTAGCAAAACTGCAAAATTGTCTCAATACATGTTTTTAAAAAGTGAACGAGTGGGCAACACACATTTTACGCTTAACTTTTCCCATTTTTTTCTTTTTGTTTGAATAGCAATTAATGCTTAACTTGATTTCCGTTGTCATCTTTAACTTTGCAGCAATGTGTAAATTTTTATGTAAAAATTAACTCGAAATCAAAAAAAAAGAAAAAAAAAAGAAAAGAAAATGTATCTCTAATTCATGTCATAAATTAGCTTGTCATAGGTTAGATATTTCAATCAAAAATGTAAGTTTTGTAGTAAGTTACTGCCCTAAGCCAGGGCTAAGGCAGAAATACTTAAAATACACCACCAGCTCAGTATTCCATCCGAGAACTGCAGTTTCGTGCTTTTTAGCACTCATCTGCCCGGAATAGGAATCACATGAGCTGGTGGCGAAAATCCTCTTAAGGGAGCCAAAAGAACCAAAGAAACTGGTAGCTAATTTAGAATTAGCACACCGGATGAGTGACCACAGCAATGGTGCGGTTCAACTCAAAGATTGATGGCAAGGCATGGTATTTTGTAGTAAGTTACCGCCCTAAGACAGGGCTAAGGCAGAAATACTTAAAATACACCACCAGCTCAGTTATTCCATCCGAGGACAGTTTCGTGCTTCTTAGCACTCATCAGCCCGGAATAGGCATCACATGAGCTGGTGGCGAAAATCCTCTTAAGGGAGCCAAGAGAGCCAAACATACTGGTAACATTAGCTACCAGTTTCTTTGGCTAATGTTAATGTAACATTAGCTACCAATTTGTTTGGCTAATGTTAATGTAACATTAGCTACCAGTTTGTTTGGCTCTCTTGGCTCCCTTAAGAGGATTTTCGCCACCAGCTCATGTGATTCCTATTCCGGGCTGATGAGTGCTAAAAAGCACGAAACTGCAGTCCTCGAATGGAATAACTGAGCTGGTGGTGTATTTTAAGTAAAAATGTAAGTTAATTAAAAAGTGTATTACAAAACTAGAAAATCGCCCGTAAAGGGGGTGAAAATTGCTTCTACATTTGAACGAAGCAATTGCCTGTTTAATAATGTATTGATAGTTGAAAGTTTGACCCAAACGCTAAGGATTAAACCTAAACTCCAGTAGATAGCGTTCATTGTTGACCACCTTATCGTTTTTTCGCTCTCCTAAATTGACATTTTATCAATAAAACAATTAAGTTACCGGATCCAGTTCAGCTTTGTTACAATAAAGCATTTTTCCTGCACGTCAAACATTACCAAAAATTGTTATCCGATTATCATGTCGTGGCACGAGTTTCATTGTTGATCACGTCAGGAGCGTTACTCGATCAGTGAATTCGCTATTATATGTATATATGAGGATGTTGTTGATCCTTCACATTTTGATTCTGGTGAGATGGTAAATTTATGAATTGAGCTAGTTTTTTTTTGAGAAGCACAGGTTTTTGTCCGGGTTGAGAAGAATTGGTTCTAAATCGCTCAATTGAGTTTTGTAATGGTATGTATCTATGAATTTTTGAATAATTACACTACGCGGCTTGAGAAATGCTTTTGACATTATTCCTACCGTTAGTTATGCAAAATGATTTCCCGAGCTCTAATATATTCGCCATTTCCCCCTCCTCCACCGCTTTTTGGTAACATCTATCCCATATTCGAGTTAAATGACCATTTTTAATCTTTTGAGGCTATGGGGCATCAAATTAGCATTTGACATTCCTCCAAAGTGTTAGAGATGTAAGATGTTCAAAAGCATGAGCATTTGACTCAATAAGGGAGACTAAGGGAATATTCATTCCTAAAATAGTTTAAAAATTATAATAGAATATTTTTCTGCATTTTTTTTTTCAAATTTTCATCAATTTTCTATGTAAAACCACAGCATCGACATCACTCGTTAAAACCCCATTATGTTTAAGTTCTAAAAACATTAAAAAAAAATATCTGATGCGCCATATGATTTTCATTGTATGAGAGGAAAGCAAGCAACCGATAAAATTTCTTGATGCTATCGTTGTGTAATTAGTTGGGTTACTGACTGACGTTCCCAAATCAAAGAATTAAGTGTTTTGAAGCATACCAAAATGAACATTTTTGATACGACCTCTTACCTTAGTTTATTGTATTTTTAAGCTGAATTTAACAGTAGAATTGATTTTTTTTTCAATACATTTTGGGATACATTAAGTATATTAGAATATAGAAATGTATTTTAAAAAATGCCAAAATCGCTGTAACTCACTGAAATAAATGCAATCCATGTGAAAAGAAGTGCAAAAATGTAAAAGATAGTTAAAGAAAATTAATTAAACGAACATTGTGTTAATCAAAAAAATCTTTGAGGATTAATCAAAAATATAGCTGTCGAACTGCGAAGAAAATAAGAATTGATATAGATTCTAAGTTCTAAGGCAAAATGAAAGTAAATCACACCGTTTTTAAAATAGCCTTTGAAAGAAAGAATAAGGATTAGTACAGTTGACAGCAATGCTGAAGATTTTCTCTGTTTAAAAACTGCTGTGCTGCCATTTCAATTTTTCGTAAATGCATTGAGTTTTATACTTCATTAAGAAGCTATTTTAATCACTTAAGTTTCAGCTAAGTTGACAGTAATTTCTTTGGAACTTCTTGGAAAGAAATTAATTATAAAAATTTAACTTTGCTACATAAATGACATTCTATTCCCTTCTTTTTGAAATAATTAAACATAACTGTTTTATAATGGCTTTAATGAAAGATAATAGCGAAATAAATGAAAATAACAGAACCAAAGTGCCAAACCTTATCGCAGCATTTATTCTTTTCGAATATTTTGCATTGTTTTTAGAAAGGTACTAACACTATTTGATTTGAAGTTAATTTATGTGTTACAAAATGTAGTAATAGTGCTATAAATTTTCGATGACTTCATCTGACGCAGGAATAATCGGAAAATAAAAGCAAACCTTATGGTTTGTTTTTATTTTTTAAATTTTTTTTTCATAGAAAGGAAAAATTTATACATTGTCAGTTCAATTACTTTATCAATAAAAATATTTTTCTTTAAACTCTACGACCTTAAAAAATTGCAATTTATTATTTCATTTTTCATTCTTCTCAAAAAAAATTTATATTAAAAAAAACTGCGTTTTGAGATAAACTTAAAAAATCTCCCTTTATTATACCAAAAATGATTGGATTATCAATACATTTGAAATTAAAAATATAAACAACAACATTAACAATGCCAAATAGGGGAGGGTGGCCCAAAGCGGGTACGCTAATGAAGGACTATCAAATTTTTGTCTGTTTATTATAACAGTTCTGTTTTTTTTCCTAAAAGAGATTGTGAACTTCAAAATAAAGATTGATTCTTGCATTAAATCAAACGCAATATTTATTTATTATCAAGCACAACAAACACATGAAAAACCCACTTTGCTCAACCAGGGGACCTCAAGCAGGTAAGCCGTTTGGGTAAAACATGTAATCTTAACTAATTTTAATTCGGTACATTTGTCAGTCAAAGATGAAGTAATAAATAATTAAACCAATTGACTAGTTAGCTTGTTATAATGAAAATAACATTAAATAATAATAATAATAAAGTTATACTTATCCAAATTAAATCAAAAATCTAAGTCAGCATATTTGTAAGTGAAACATTTAGAAAAATTTGATAAAATCAACAGACTAGTTAATTGCCATCATAAAAATTATCGTTTTTAAGTAATACTTATCTTATTTCAATAGAAAATCTTAGTCAGTTTTTGCTAAAAATATGAAGAAAGCGATTATACCAGCTATATTCTGCCCACTTCGCCGGAAAGCGCGTTTTTTATTGCAATAAATATAATTTTAAATTAAAAAAAAAAACATGTAATTTATAGGTTGATTGTGTCGCAATAACGTCATATTATTGATATTATACATATTTAGCTGGTTTTCGACTTATCACGAGTTACATACCTACATTGTTTACAAAATAAATGTATCATTTTTTAAATTTTAAGCCTGGTTGCGCCATGCCGCTTCAGCGTAGCTTTGCTGGAACTGATTAAAACTCGGAGGTATTTGGGTAAACGTGACATACTATGCATCGCCGCTTGCCGACCATGTGGTGGCATACGAATGCCTACCCGCTTTGGGCCACCCTGCTCAATGCTAAAAAATAAGAGTTTTCGAGTAATTTCCTGCGTTAAAATGCCAAAAAAAAAAAAAAAAAAAAAAAAAAAAAAAAAAAAAAAAAAAAAACACGTATGAGCCAGAAAAACCTATCTTGATGGTTACGATTCTCAAAACTTTCCAATTCAACATCCCTCTCAGTGAACTTTGTTGCACACTACCTGAGTCTCACAAGTACTCATCAGATGTTGATATCAACGAATGAATTTTAGAAATGCTAAATTCGATAATTTACCCGATTCTCATTTACCAATATGAACCTTACAATTATATAAAATAATGAAGTACATTTGTTCAGAAAATTTACAGTAGGACAAAACAACTAGTTGATAGCACATAATTTCAAAAAAAAAAAAAAAAAGCTTTTGTCGAAGAACTACAGTCAGAGTTTACATTATTCTGCATTGAACAAGAAGTTCGTTGAAAGGTTATAAACAAATGTGGCAGTACTATTCTGCAAACACGTGTGCTTTTAACGTTGCTTTGTCTTACTATATCACATATCATTTAAGTTCTTTTCAAATTCGCAGTTTTAGACATATTTTATTTACTGCCGAGATGATACAACAGCAAAACCTGGAAAAACAAGAAAATTAATTTAATTTTCAGCAAAATGTACGCAAACTGCCCACAGTTTGAGCACAGAAAAAGGTTTTAGCAAATATTTAAAAATATCATTTAATGACTTGAATATATGTTAATATGCTCGTAGTATAACATATAAGTATGTACGCAAAATAAAAGTAAATGTGTGTAAAATATCGCAAGTCACAAGGCATGTTAAGCTAGTTTGTTCAATACATATGATGACAAGTCATAAATGCCTTACTATAGAATAAAGTTTAACAGATCGGTAGTAAAAGCTAAATGCTGCTTGTATAGTGATTAACTGAATATTTTGGAAGAAACGACACCAAATTCATGAGCATGAAAAATCTATTGAAAGTTTATAATAACACGTCGTTTCTCCCCAGCAAGTTAATGATCGTCTAATGCATTTCTAATGTGCAGTAATTTGCATAAGTATTTTATATTTTTAGATTACAACTGATTTTGAATTTAGCGTCTTGTTTCGAATAATTAACCTTAATACCTTAAAGTTTTACTCCTCCTTTTTTTTTTTACAAATTTAGCAATTCATTCAGAATATATAATAAATCTAGACATAATTATAGTAACATTTTAGTATAGGTGAATCTGTAGTTTAACTATGACTTGTTTTTGTCTGCCACCATTTAGGAACATATACTTTTTGTACAAACGGACTCGAAAATACAATATTTTAATGTGTATGATCCTTTTATAATAATTAAAAAGGTTCCATCAGAAACTAAATGATACTACTTATCCGGGTTTGAAGATTTAATTTGTGAGCATCTGAACAATATTCTCTTAATTAGCTAAGACTGCAAAGTAGTTAAACATACCCATTTAGCATATAACTTTGCTTTCTAAAAACAAAATATACCTCTCTGAAGAATTATATACATAAAAAAGTAAACGAGCAAATAAGGTAGTAGCACATTTTATACAATGCATCTGATACATTTTTTCAATATATATATATTTTTTGTGTGAAAAAACTGTATAGCGTATAACAAAAAATAAACAATCCACAGTTTTTGAGGCAAAAGACGGAGATGGGAGAAAGAACATGACAATCTCAAAAGCAAGGCTAAAGACAGGATGTATTATTATGGATTACATTTCAACGTTTACCTTTTATCTTGCATGATAATTGAATATCTCAGGGTGGTTTAACAACTTTTATCAAATTTAATTTTCTACTATACATCGCAGTACAAAATGCATTTTTTCAAAAGATTAACACTAGAATAATGAAAATTGTCGTACTCATAGAAAAATTGACAGCAGCAGTTTAACCCAATCCTATTTTTTGTGTGAATATATTTAAAGTTTCTTCCTATTTGAGTTCATGCATGAGCTCTTAAAAATAAATTCATAATAAAATTTAATAATAGTATTTCTATACGCTGAATTCTAAAGAGTTAAGTTTCTTCGAAGAGTAGTCCTTGTCGTTAGGCTTGTGGGCATCTTAGTCGAGAGCCTTTAGCATTCGGAGTGAATTCCTTTTAACTGTAACATGAGGAAAGAAAAGGTGAAGCTAGAGTGAATGGCACCTTTTCATATTACATGGAGTAGGAGAAAGGGGAAAATGTCCCTGTTTTCATTGGGAAATGCATTAGCGGCCACTGTGGACACTCTTGTTTAATGACTAATTGATTGCAAAAGCGGTTGAATAAAGTGTTTATTTTCACTCCAAAGTATTTCAGAAAATCCACAATGTTCAGTAAGTTGTTATTATATTTATTACATATCAAACTACACCGAATATTTTGGTATTTTTAGTACTAAACTTTAAAAAGTAAATTAAAATTTAAATGTGCATTAGGTATGGCATAAATGCTTCCTAATGATAGCAATTCAAAGGAAAAGAATACAAACAAAGAATTAAAGAGAATAATCACAAACACTTCACTTCCCGACTTCTAAACTTACAAAAATATAAACCTGCAGTATTTGTAAACACAGTTTTACATTTTAAATCAAGTTGTTTTATAGAGAACGAAATATGATGTAAAGTTATGAACTTCTTCAACCACTCCTTTTTTTGTCTCTTGTCTCTGCTATTTCCAATTTCGGGAACACATTTCTTATTATTGTTTCAGGTTTATGCTCGATGTTTCTCTTAATGGGAAATGTTTGTCTCCTAATCATGCGGAAAATCGTTTTCTTTCTTGCAATGATAGACTTGGGGAAAGGTTAATGTCGCGTTTCACTTGGAAATATGTTTGGAAATATTTTTCCTTTAACTCCATTTATTTTTGACGGGAAGTCATGATTTTCTATTAAGTTTTTCTGAAATATTAGGAGTAGAATTGGGTGGTTTCGAAGGGCTGAAGAAAACGTTACTTTTATTATAAAAGAAATACGTTTAAGATCTGCTAACAATAGCTTTTTCGTTTGCATCCACATTAAAAAAAAGTCAGTGCAATGACCTATAACACCCATTTTCTGGGACATAATTCTTTACATAAAACAAATTGTTTGCGTTAAATTTTGCTGTGTGTTTTATTAACATGTTCATAAAGCGTTTTTCAGTCTCTTAACATATCTCTTACTAATACATTTATATAAGTTCAGCGATATGCCTTCCTTGATGGATCATAACATTATTTCAATATTTTTGTGTTTCATATTTGTTACTTTCGTGAATTGTTTTATTACTATTATAGCTTTACTTATATACATGTACTGTAAATTCCGATAATCTGCCGAATGGGGCGCACGGTAACCGTGGATAAGCGAAAATCGCGGATAATCCGAGTAATGGGTAAAAAACGATACTTTTTGCATAAAATAGCTCTACAAAATAAAAATAAAAAACTCACACAGAAATTTAAATTATAACTAAAACCATTGCTACATTGCATCGACTAACATTGAATATAAAAAATATATGCAAAACGTAAAAGCGAATAATAACACAATCATAAGTTAAAATACAGAAAAAAAAGGAAAAAATGTGAAACTACCAGCGGATAAGCCGAACGGCGGATAATCCGACCGCTAATAACCCGAAGTTTACTGTACCTAAAAAAAAAGCTATACTTTAATGTTTTAAAAGAAGAAAAATTACTATTTAACGTAGAGCATTTCCGTTTTGTTTTATATTTCTTTTGCATTTTCCATAGTTTATTAAACGGATATGATACTACCTTTTAAGTATAAGAGAAACTTCAATCCATGAATGACAATAATTAGTCAATAACACCCTCTCTTAGTCCTTCTTTAAAATTTTACTCAGCAATTTTGTTCAAAACGTGTTTATAAGGAAAGTTATTACAACATTTCTATTTATCGTGCTTTATAATGAAGCATATATATATATATATATATAAGTAAATATAATGCATAATGTATATTAGTTTTCTGACTGTCCAAGCTCATTTTTATTAATAATAAAATCGATTTAGAAACTATAAGAGATTTTCGTTTCGATAAATAAGAAAAAAATTAACATGTAAGTGAAAGGGAGATATTTGTAAACATCGGGTTATGTGAACATGGTGATAAGATAATTTATTTGAAATAAAAAAAAAAACTGATGGCATTTCTTTTGCAAATCTTTTAAAGGAATGAGCCATTTCGTGTTCTTACTGTAAGAACTTATTTTTTAGCAGGCAAAGCTACCGACAAGGTAATGCAAGGGAGATACACTTGAAATGCCTCGAAAACTGTCAATTTCTTGTGACTTGTTATGTGACATTAGATGAGGCTGACAGCTGCCAAAAATAACCCAAATCAAACAAATGGAGCTTTATACGTCATTTTTGTGTGAACATTTTTGCGGCATGTTTCTTTGACATTTTATAATTCAAACTGGTGTGAACACATCCCTAAAAACATATCGATAAATGACGATAATTGTAGCAAAAAAAAAAAAAAAGAAAAGAAAAAAAAGTGGGTAAATCAAGGTTTTGTGCAAAGCTAGGCTTGACTGATTTATTTGCAAATACCCATGCGTAAGATACTTATTTTGTTGTATTTACGGGTTGGTTTTGGTAGTCAAAATTAATAGGGTATACTTAATGTTTGAAAAAAAATCATCCAATTATGAAATTTTTAATGTATCACTGCTAATTATATCTGTTATATGCAACCACGATCCAGTTATGCAAACTATTTTTGTACACGTTTTTTCGCAGAATGATCAGTAATATTAATTTTTAAATTACTAACTATTAGATGTTTCCCCAATATTTTGAGTTGTGTCAGTTGTGTCTCTGGTGAGAGATATGCACTTTATTGTAAAGTATTTTTTAAATCTTGTTGAAATAGTTTCTGAAATATAATCTTCATAGATATTTAAAATTCCGAACGAAATTTCAGACCTAAAATTTAGTCTAATGGGTTAGTGCAAATATTCTTAATTCAGTATAAATGTTAGTAAAAACAAATGTATATAGCGAACTGCATCGACTGCTATTGTGTCTTACTTCAATACTTATGACGGGTAAAAAATCGAGTTCTTATTATTTTTCATTCTTGAAAACTGGTTTTATAATTTTCTTTAGTTACATGTATAAACGATAAGGTTTAAACACAATGGTTTTTCACACATTAACTTATAACATGTTACATTCGCCTTTGATACATAATACATAATTTCACACATGCGGAAAATAATGAGCGACATCAATTGCTGCAATAATTTTACCTCTATTACTTTTATAACTTCAACCGAGTTCTTTTCCCTATATCCAGAAAAGTCGACGAGGGTTAGGGTGGGAGGATCCACGAGCCAGCTTTGACTCTCCTTTTAGAGTAAGGAATTGCTGCCAGAAAGCTGACCTAAATCACTACTGAAAATCGCTGCCCAGAACTGATACAAAGGTGAACACCCATTTCTAATTCTTTGACATTTTAGTTGAGTCTTACGATCCACCCATTAGAAGTATAATACCAATATATAAAGTGACCTGACGGTTTTTTTATTTATTACATTGCAAGTAAAACCTGTATTAGTTTCTAATGCAACTAAAACCTGGATTAGTTTCTAATTACATGTGTTAAAACATGTATCGTTAATTATTGCACATTTGAATTGTTGATTATAAACATTAAGTTTGAACAATAGTGCAGCCAGAAATACTTTCCGGAGGGGCTATTTCGATCAAAAATATCTTGTGGAGGGTTCATGTCCATAAATTATTGTATTATAATTTGCATTTATGTTATAACCAATGCCTCTGGGGCGGAGGGGTGTTTACCCCCCCCCCCTCTCGTTGCGCCACTGAGTTTGAAATTTATCCTTTAAGTGCTTAAAGTGAAACTAAATTGTGTATTTATCACAAATAAATAAAAAACCGGCATAAAATTTTAATGCACGTAAATTCTTAAAAGTGCCTTTAGTTATTGTATAAACAAATATTAGACATTTAACATCAAGTGAACTCAATGCTAACTCCAAATGCGATTTAATGACAACTTATTTGATGTAGCAGTCCAGTTTAACTGCCCGTAAATTCAAGCGTATGTGCATTTTACTTAAGAAAACTTCTGGTTTTTTTTAACATCCGCAACCAAATATGGCGTCTACAAAAAATAAAAAGCGCTGGGCGTTAGTTTCCTGGAGGGAGGAGGGATAAAGTGTTTGAACACTGATCCACAGTATTGACGGATTCATGAGCATAAAAATGTGTCGTTGGTTGCATCCGATAATACTTGGTGCAAGGAGCGCATCGATGGAAGTTTTGGAGTTCAACCCTTTACAACTCATAGTTTCAGCATGTATTATGCATCAGAAGAAGGCAGTTTAAATCCATTTAGAATGTTATGGCCGAACTATCACCCTCCGAAATGCAAATTATGGCCTTGCTTTATATACTACCCAGCGTAAAGTTAAATTTTGTCGTTGTCTTACTAGAACTGCAAAATTTTCACACGTGAGGTTTTGACCGTAGTACTAAGGCTATGGTAAAATCTTTATGAGATAAGAGTCAAAATGTAAAAAAAAAGTATAATTTTGGGACAATTTTATTTTTATAAATTTTATTTTTTGGTGCAACAAGATATAAACACTCTTCATATCTTTATTTGAAAATAAGTGTACTACGGAATTTGAAAATGAAAATTTTAGTCAAAATCAAAATTGATTAACTGCTTTCTACCCCGGCTTAAAGGCCGCTGTTCATCTTAGTTGTAGGGCCACAGCTTACAATATCGAAAATTATAGTCAAACCAATAATGAGATAGATAGGCAAACATTCGGTTTACAGGCGGAAATAGACGCATCTCTTAGTTTTCAGGGATGCCAGCTTTTGCAGTAAGCAAAGTCACATTGAAATTGACGAAGAAAGCGCATCAAATATTTCCTATTCGTCTTCATTCCGATATACTCGTCTAAACTGAACGTTTGTCGATTCCGTATCATCCGTGTGCAGACTGTAGCTTTATTGTTAATACCGTCAGTGAAATCCAAAGTTAAGTAAAAATTAAACGATATAAATGATGAATTATTTACGCAATTTTCATGACATTTTCAACTGTCTTGGCACAATTAGTCCAGTGATCTTGTCACCTGAAAGGAGGGGGTTGGGGTACCTTGCGTCAAATCAGGAAGTTCCGATTTTTTGCTGAGATGATATTGGTCTATTAAATAATCCAAGTTTGTAACCTCGAGCGCCGAAAGCAACATAGTTTTTAAAAAAAAGTGTACCTTTGGCGATTTTAACCCTATATAAAAGACTAGTTATTAATAATACTTTCAATAAACGTTTCTGAAGTAGACTACATTTGCTCAAAATCGAATCCAGAAGCGGTTTTTTATACCCAATAATTTTCGACACCTAGCCTTTAAAAGTTTATGATATTTTTTGGAAAATCGCAAGTTTTCGCAAGATTTTGTGATTCTAAATCATTTTTGACCCCGTTTCTTTAGAACCTCTCCCCTTCGACCTCTCATCACGTTCTAGTGGATTCTTTAGACGTTTGAAGGCCTCTAAGCAGGTTCCCTCTTGCCTCTCATTTTCCATACATTCATTTCTACATCTGCTATATTATCTAATAGATACATCCAGGAGCGTGAACAAAGGGAGGGGGGGGGAGAAGGGACACCTGTTGGCCCGGGCCTGAGCCTGAAGGGGGCCCAACATTTTAAAAACCTGGGGTGAAATTTAGGTGTAAACAATATTGAGAGGGGCTAGGAAAAGTCATTTGTGACAGGCCCCAAAATTTCTGTGCACGCCCCTGGTTAGACCCATTAATTTAACGTATCTAAATCGTCATATATGTATGCCATATCCTTATCAAGAGTTGACGATCCTTTGTCAGTGTTTTGTGCCCTCAAAACATATTCCATATCAAAAACGGGATTGTCGTCGTCTTCTGAGAAATCAAATTCTGTTCCTCTTACGTTGTCACAGAAGGCTCCACTGCAGTGCCTGCACAGATGAGCATTTCTTCCCGCCTTCGTGCAGCTGCAAGCATTCTTACAACGTCTGTGACAGCCACAAGAAATCATCCGTAGGAGATGTTGTGGTACAAAAAAAGTACAAAGATCTCTGAGCGTCTTCGAAGAGCTAAGTTACACTGATTGCCTGAGATAATCTTTTATGGGACAACTGTGGTACTGATTCGTCAATAGAAGTTCCTGTCAAATAAGGAACACAAATTCATTTCATCAACTTATTGGAAACAAAAATGAGAAATCACAACATTCAAGTATTTCAAGCAGAGAAAAATGCTGATAGGCTCATTAATAGTACATGTGTAGCTGTAGCATCTGCCTATGATGCTGTGTTAGTTGTTGGTGGTGATGTTGACTTGCTAGTTATTCTCAATGTACTTTAAACTAATGTGAAATCTATTTTAACATATATAGAAGAGGTTAAGCGTTAGATGTCATGTATTCCAGCATCGCGTTTTCAAAATCCGCATTGAAACCGCAGCTTTTACTTTTCATCCATGATTTTAGTGGTTGTGACTCGACGTCCTGCTTTTTTGACTTAGGGAAAAAATCAAATGATGTCCGTGATCGAAAAATATCCGGACGTTAAAAAGGAAGCTGAGATTTTTCTCGACTAAATGAAATAGCAATAGCAGGAACGAAAGTCGTAATTGTTCGATATGGTGGCCACATGAATAACCATGACCTTGAGTGGCTACGGTGCTAGCTTTTTGCAAGGGCTACAACGAAAATTAGCAAGAGCCGCTGCTTGATTTCACTCCTTGCGGAGATAGCATCAGGTACAAATTATCCATGAATCCACATTGTGAATCATTTTTTTTTCAAATTTTTTTATTAAACAACTAGTGAACAATCTTCTTACAGGTACAGGCATGGTTGGAAGTCACACTGGACCCTCTTTCTTACGGATAGAAATCTACGTCGTAAGGCCTCAGCCCCAACAAGATGGCTAGAAAAGCAGACCCATAAAATCTCTTGCGAATGATTTCTTGCTGCTGCCCAAGAGGTTGTGGGAAAGCTTGCAGTTGCAGAAATGCGATGATGAAATGCTCATCCGTGTGCAGGCACGGCAGTGGAGCCTTCTAGGATTCAGATTTGTGACCAGATTATCCCGGTTTCGATCCCAGCCGGTCGCTCGTATTCATAACGTCCTCCAAGTGAAACGATACCTCTGAGGGTGCTGGACTAGGAATTGCTCCTCAACTGGTCTGTATCAAAAAATCAGAAATGTCTTCAATGTTCCATTCAACAGATTAAAGCAGAAACAGTGATAGACGTACGAGGGACCCTCGAGTGAAAAGTGCAGCCTCCTGTGACATCGTACGAGATGTTGAAATATAATCAGATTTCGATTCCTCAGAAGACGACGATCTTCCTGATCGAGATAGATACGGCCTCAACTGGTGCCATCCAAGAGGGCTAAATTGACTTAATGATTACATTGAATTACTGATTAAGACCTTATTGTGCGTTTTATTTGTCTACTAGTGATACCCGCACGGCTTTGCCCGTAATAGAAAATTAAAAAGGTTTTTTGGTTCGCCTGTATATTTACATATAATGTATGGTGTATTTTCTCGCCAATTGGCTTGGTTACGGTTTCACGTAATGATAATTTCGTTTTTCTTCACGCCCATCTTATGAGAATTTTGTTCTTAAAATTGGAATAGAAAAAGAACCACATCATATTTTCGAAAAATCGCTTCGAGGTGCACACCCCCATGCTAAAAACTAACTTTGTGCCAAATTTCATGAAAATCGGTCGAACGGTCTAGGCGCTATGCGCGTCACAGATATCCTGACAGACAGAGACTTTCAGCTTTATTATTAGTAAAGATTCATATTAGAGCTTAACATTAAACATCATATTTCGAACCTTCATGTTTTTTTTTAAACATCCTATAGTGAAACACAAAAGGCTTCCATAATATAGCAGATGTAGAAATAAATGTATGAAAAACGAAAAAGGAGCGGGAATCTGCTTAGGAGCCCTTCAATATCTTCAGAATCCACTTGAACATGATGAGGGGTAGAAGGGGGGAGAGGTTTTAAAGAAACATTAACAAAATTGATTTAAAACCACAAAATAGTACAAAAACTTGCGGTTTAAAAAAAAAACATAGACTTTTAGAGGCTATATCTCGAAAGCTATTGGGTCTAAAAATGGTTCTTAATGCATTTCTTAGACAATTTAGTGTACTTTAAAAACGTTTCTTGAAGGTATTATTGAAAAAGCTAGTCGTTTAGGGTTAATATTGCCTAAAACCACAGAAAAGGACGACATTTCACGTTTTTTTCGGATTTTAAATTAGGCTGCGTTATGCGCTCGAGGTCACAAACTTGAATTATTTAATAGACCAATATCATAAACAACACAGTAAAAAATCAGAACTACCGGATTTTACACAAGGTCCGACGTATAGGTTACTGGACTAAAAAGTCTGCCTGAAAAAAATAAGGAATTATACTTATATTTCCAATTAAAACTACCAAGAAAAATATTAAATTGCCTACATACGACAAATTTACTTAAATTGAAATCCCTATTTGTATTTTTGCCACAATTCATTTTGTCGTAATGTGACAGTCTAGTTTAAATGTCTAAATTGAAGCTTTGGTTCAATGACGTTGTTTGACCCATATATTTGATTGTACTTCTAGCTAAACATACATTTATATTCAAAATTTTTTTAAAAAAAGAAGAATTAAATACGATAGACATAAATCTACGCAAATTTCTTGGATATGTAACCCGGCCCTACTTGAATAAAAATATCATACTTTAAAAATTTAATATAGTTCAATTTAAAAATGGAACTCTTTACAACATCTGTTACAGAAAAAAAAATTAAATTTAATGAACGAAAAATCTTGTTTATCACTTGATAATAAATTTATTTGACTTTTAATTTCCTTTATCATGTATATGAATCCGTTCTGTGAGCTAATCATTAACAAAAATATGCATCGCAAAGTCTCATTAGCATCATTAAAAATTCAGCACTTGTGTATTTAATTACGTTAAAGTTAGTCAATGTTTTTATTAGATTTTCCGCGCTTCTTAGATTTTAGCTTTTAGCTTAATCTAGGGAGTCGTCTTTCTTTATTTAACTTTAACATAATTTTGTCTGAGCTATTTTTTATTCTTCTAATTATTATAAAACTAATCAGATTTTCCAAATAACTGACTCTATATTTCAAAATTCTTAGGCGATTCAACCATTCAAAGAATTGCCGTGATTAGTGTTTGAGTTTTTGTTTAATGGTCTGTTACATTTTAAGCCTTAAATGTGAAATAAAAATACCAGCTCTAATAATTTCTCTAGTATCTCTGGTAAGATGCTCTAAAGTTTTAGGCTACGTAAAAGTGACGCATTGCATAATTTTTCATATTTCGCAAATGCCATTATTTTAGCATTGTTTATTGTCTTTAGTAACGTCCATGTTATTATCATGTTTTATTTCTGATAAACCAAAAAAAAAAAAAAACATCTTGAATTCTGAAATTTTCAATTCGAATTATGTTTTTCGCGATCACGAGTTGCAACAGGACCCTACACATTTGGGGCTATTGGTTTTAGAAACGGCTCCTGTCCCCCCAAGTCTGTCCCTCCTCCTGGGCGGCTACGTGTGTATAGTTGTGTGTGTGTGTGTGCAGGCATGTGTGTTTGTGTGCAGGCGTGTGTGTGTGTGCAGGCATGTGTGTGTGTGTGTGTGTGTGTGTGCAGGCTTGAGTGTGTGTGCATTCTTGAGTGTGTATGCAGGCTTGTGTGTGCGTGTGTGCAAGCTTGTGTGTGTGCGTAGACCTGTGTGTATGTACGCATAGGAGTGTGCATATGCATGTAGGCATGTGTGAATGCACGTAGGCGTGTGTGTATGTGTGTAAAGACTTGTGTGTACGAGCGCGCGCGTGTGTATATGAACGTGTTTGTGTGTAAGAGCGTGTGTGTGTATGAGCGTGCACGTGTATGAGCATGCGCGTGTATGAACGTGCGCGTGTATGAACGTGCGCGTGTATGAGCGTGCGTGTGTGTAGGACACGGACGCAACCAACCAGGAGGAGGCAGTGCTCGGAGTCGCGCGTGCAGAGGACGGTGGGCAGTGGTGCTGCAGAGGACCCTGGTCCAAATTGAAAAAGGAACCACAACATCAAGGACGATCAAGTGAGAACAATAAGCAATCGTGATTGTTCAAAAAAAAAAATAATAATAATCTACTCGGTGTAAGTGTTTTTTCACGGCGTGATTTCGAAACCCCTGAACTTCTGAAAAAACAGAAAATCATGGATAAGAAAGCAGTAAAAACCACGAATGAAGAAGAACACAATAACAGCAAACGTCAAAGAGAGACATACAAAGATGTATCTCGTGAAATTGTTTTGCTAATTTGCACAACATTCTCTGTTGTAAAAGTAAATTCTCGCGTAAAACTCTCCAGAAGAAATATAAATGAAGTACGATCTCAAAGGAATATCTGCACCCTACAATAGGCACGTAACATAAATTGTACTATGAAATATTTACACAATATAAAACAATAAAATACGTGAAGAAAATCAGACCTGTATCGAAACCACTCTAACCGTATAATGGCTAGTATTTTACTTGATATAACTTTTAATGGTCTTAAAAATTATAGTTCGCGTTGTAATACTTACAAGAAAGTGAATAAAACCATTGAAGCATCATATGTCCTTCAATGAAAGGATATTCAATATTAATGATTTAATTTATAAATTGCTTTAGACCAGCAATAAAAACGACGAAAATTTTAAACAAATGAACAGCAAAAGTCTTCAAAAGCAACGTTTTGACAATAATATTGCTTAGATTAAATTTATTTGAACTCAGAATGAATTTTAGTAGAACTTTGCTATTGCTGTGGGTATCTCGTTTCGATAAAAATCATCAATTTACTAGTCAAAACTTTCTTTTGTGTGTAGGTCTCATTTGAAATCCTTTATCTAGCGCAAACAGAAATGCTGCATACATTTTCTGAATTAAACAATGCTTACAAAGGGAGAAACGATAGAAACGTTCTATAAAAAACCCCAAAATCCTGAACAACGTGGTTGAAAATGCATTATGCATGAAAAGCCATTCAAAATAAATGGCTCAGAAAAAGACGCTTTTATTTCTCACATTTAGGCTTAGCAAAAACGCCAGTTCTATCAAAACTCTTGAATTCTCAGACTTCACATTTACTTTGTGCTTTCTGTAGTTTTTACCGCGCAAGAAAAAGAGAATTCGACACTTAGTCTCTTTGAATCTATTGAACGAAAGTGTAAAAAAGTATTCAAAACATGAAATCAGAATTGCACACAAGTGCCTAATTTTTTTTTCACATTATCTCTTTAAATGATAATTTCGCATTTAAGTATTACAATGGGGTCGTTTCCAAAATTTTAAAAGTATTTTTTCTGAAAGAGCATGCTTAAAAATAAAGATTCTGACCATTATTTTAAAAATAATTTAAGCTTATTTTTTTTAAATTACTTAAATCGGTGCGCTTTTATTGTTTACGCTTTTGTCGTGTGACGTCACAAATGATGAAATGCCATTTAGTGTTGCCATTCACAGCTCAAAATATTTAATTCGCGTCTTTACTCACGTGTATTAGCAACGATATGGCTGATAGCAAGCGTAGAGAGAACTAAAATCTCATTTGACATCATCATGATGTAATCATCAATTAAATATGTCCTATTAAAAATGTGAATCAAGTCCTAGCGTGTATAAATTCTTTTTTAGTTTAGCAGTCGGTAAATGTTAAGCTTTTCTGCGTGTTTGAAATGTGCTTTTCCACCTCCGGTATATCTGTCATTTCTTTGCAGCAATCGTATATCATTATAGTACTCGAAATGATTTCCGTACTTTTAAGTTTTGGTGAAAGTCGGAAAATGAGTACTACGAAGAAACAGTAGCGGTGTAAAAGGTTTTAAGATGAAATGTGTTTCTGTGTTTACATTTCCTATACACCAAATTTCTTATTCATGAAAATCAGTAGCCATTATAATTGCTCATCTTTCATGTGTTACAACTAAGAATACAGGTAGAAAATTTTAATCAAAGAAAATTCAGGCAAGTTAGAACAGTTGAAAAAAAGTTATTAAACGATATGAAAAATCCAATTTTAAAATACTCACATTTAATATGTGTGACTTATTGTGAGTTTTCCCTCTCATGCAAAATCTTCGCTTTTTCAAAAACTGAAACAGAGGAATTACTGAGAAATTCGGAGTGTAAACAGTCTCAAATTGGCTTTTAGATTCCAAATTCGCTAAGTTCTCTCTAATCGAGCTTTATGCAAAACCGCTGTCGAATTTTTAGGAATTTTGTGCATACATAGGTACAAAGCACCGAGTAATCCAAAAGTCAGGACGAATTTTTAAAATAAATAATTTGAAAATGAATAAAGATAAAAAGACGCGGTTTGTACTAAACGGATGGAAAAGAAGCCCGGTTTAATCTTGCAACGGAAGAAAACTTGCTCTGTTGGCGACCCACAGATGGCGCTGTCGGATTTCTGATGTTGGATCATGCAAGCAACTAAGGATATAAAAGGAGCAACGGCAGCAGGTAATTGTAGTCGCAGCTTATATGCATCGAAATGCTGTCCATATTTGATAAAGCACTCTTAATTAGACTGTATTATAAGAATTATGGTGAAATAAAAAGCTATTGTGCCATCTGTTGGTCGAAAACAGAACTGTTTTTATTTCATTGCCACTCAAAACTCTTTTCGGTTAGTTAAGTGCAAACCGCATATTTTCATCTCTAATAGTTTTCGAATTATTCGTTTTAAAAGTTTGTCCAGACTTTTGGATCACCCTGTAGTTTGACGTAGTCATGGTCCAAGAATGTTATAGAATATGTGATGGTTCCGAAGAAAGCTAGCAGCTGACTCAAACAAGAACGTTGTTCAAAGAAGCAAGAAGCTTCCCTTTGCATATAGACATGCAATGTACACATTCAGTTTAAAAACACCATAATAAGTTGCCTAGAGTTTCTGTGAGAGTGATGGAACGTAAATCGAATTTTGACCAAAGGTTGGAGGAACATCATTTAAAGCGGTTTCTGAAACTCTATTCATTGAGGAAAACACACCACATTGCATAATCGGTACCATCGTCTAACAGTGAGGCATGGAAATGGATTATTAATGATCTGACGAAATTTTCTTCGTAATGCCGTCTTATCTCTATTGTACATCAATTGGATTTTGTTTAAAAATTTATGGCAAATGACTATAGTTATGTGCACCCAACCACTAATATGCAGGTTTGTCTTGTATTGTCAAAATTAAGTTTGTTCTCGACATTCCAGGAAGATTATTAGGGGTTTCTGAAAATAGCATAATTAAGGAACTGCCCCACCACAATTTTCCTATTATAAGTTTTTTTCTACAGCGTGATTTGTTAGGTTAATGCTTTTTGGTCACCAACAGTGAAAATAATGTGTGTTTAAATTTTCCAAGTTTTTTCCCCTTAAGGACCCGGCATTGCCATTTTTTATCAGATCGTAGTCTGGGCTTTTTTATAGCCTGCTGGTTTCTTTCACTATTTTAAGAGTTATTAAAAATCATTTCGTTAAATAAAAAAGCATCAGAATAATAGTTCTATTTATTTTATAGGTTTAATTATTTTGACAGTTATTGTTCAAATTGTAGTTATACATTTGTTTTTCGAATTGGTCAAAATACTTTAATTTCGATTACACAGTAAGAAAAATAAGTTTCTTAATATTATTGAATACTGTTGTTGTGTCTTTCTGGACTAGGTATTACTAGTTTTTAGTGTGCCAATAGCTTAGCAAGTGTGACCATAACTAGTCAAACCAGTGTATTCTAATGTATTAAAATGAAAATCAATGACAATTTCTAAGCTATAAAAGTGGAATTTCTTAATTCCATTATCGTGATAGTTACCTTTTATCCTGAACTAGAACTGCAACATCACAGTTCAATACCAATCCGAATTTCATACAGGAAAGAGAAAAGAAAACTTAGTCATTCCTATAACTAGTCATTTACTCTTTTGAAATGTTTTAGAAGATTGCCAGCTGTGTTAATCTTGTAAAAAGATGCCCAGTAGATGGATGTTTCAGCATAGTAATGATCCTCTGCATTTTTGAAAAATATTGGCTCATTGGCTTACAGTTGAAAAAATCGAATTATCAAACTCACACAGTGAGTTATCTGACCTCAATCCAATTCAAAATTTTTGGGTGCTTATTGGAAGAAGAATCATGACTGTGGACGCATTATTCACAGTGGAACATCGTGAAGATCTCCAACTGAAATGGACAAACATACCTAATTCCATCGTAGTATAGAGAATATAATAAATTATGTGCCCAGACTCAATGTCAGCACTACACTGTAAAAAAAATTCGGAAACGTTTCTGAGTATATCGTGCAGCTGCGGTTCATGAAATTTTCAAAAACGTTTCTGAGTATTTCGGAATTCTCTTTCTGTAATGTCCGGAAACGTGTCTGAGTATTTCGGAATCCTCTTTCTGTAATGTCCACAAACGTGTCTGAGTATTTCGGAATCCTCTTTCTATAATTTCCAGAAATGTTTCTGAGTATTTTGGAACCCTCTTTCTGTAATTTTCAGAAACGTTTCTGAGTATTTCGGAATCCTCTTTCCGTAATTTCCAGAAATGTTTCTGAGTATTCTGTGCAGCTGTGGTTCATGAAAGTTTCGAAAACGTTTCCGAGTATTTCGGAATTCTCCAAACAATTTTCAAAAACGTTTCTGAGAATTTCGGAATCCTTTTTCCGTGATTTTTTCTAAAAAATAATTCTTTTTTAATAGTATTGCATGCCATATCAGTTTCAATTCTTTCATATCTAAGAGCAATGAAACAAGCAATTTTAGAATCATTCGTGGATTTTTTTTTCTGAATTTCTAATGACAAATAGCATGGTTAACAGCATAACATATGCACAGTTATAAATTTTTGAAAATTTATGAAATAATATAGTAGTTTCATTCATAATCACAAAATCGTCGGGGGAGGGAAGGGGAGTACTTTCTCAGAAGTGGGATTGTTTGTTAAACAATATTAAACTTCAGTTTTTCTCTCAATATTTTCAAGACAAAATTATCAACATATTGTATTTTTAATGCAGAACTTAAAAACATATCTTGTATCAAACTTGATAGCTTTTATTTTCGGATAAAATTTGACAGAACTTACCTACACTTTGCGTTCCGAAATTCGTTCACGTCAAGTCAATTTCTTTGACGAACAAAGTGTACCGAAAAGTACCAACAGAGAAATTGATGAATTTAAATATGACACCAAAGTCCCCCTGCTTAAACCATTCGGGTTTATTCCTCTGTTCTTGCCCTTTTCCAGTTACACAAATATAGATACTTAATCAAAATACTGTAGGGTACAGTAAGTTACTGATTTAGAGTGTGCGCAAAATGCATTATATATTTTATTTATTAAAACATTGAACTCTATTACATGATTATTCCATTTCATATATACGAGAGTTCCCCCCCCCCCACACCATAAGAGTGATGGTGCACCCATAAAATGATATAAAGCGCCCCCCACCTTAAAAAAAGCAACCTCTTGAAAATGTCAATGGCACAGTCTGCGTGGTGAACGCCCCTCGTCTTCTCACCATATGTGCATTGCATATTAATAACATAGTATTTAAAAACTGATCACTTTTAAAACGATGACATGAAATAATATTACTTTTTATTTCAGCATGTAAATGCAGCTGTTCCATTTTTGCCACTGACTCATTCTTCCTGACTGTCCTACATTAAACTAGTATATCCACGAAGGAAATGTTATTTTCGGAACTAATGTCAAGGAATTTTTTAATTGTTAACCACATTTAACAAAATGAATAAGCAGATGAATTAATTTCATAACTATGTTCTTACTAATAAATAACATGGTCATTTTGTAATGGTATAAATATTTTTAAATGAATGAATAAATTATAATAAAAAAAGATAAATTATACCGGCACATTTTTTGTGAAGCATATTATTACAATGCTAGAAAATATTTGCATTACCATATTTCTAATGAATTAAACAATTGATTTTTTTCTTTTTGAACCAAAATGTATGTACATCCAAGTATTTCGAAATAACTTTTCTGTGATTGCTTCTCAAATATAAATCTTACTTCTTTTGCGTAATTAATCAGTTTCAGTTGGTTACAACAAATAGTACACCGCGCACATAGGTATGTAGGATAACTTTAAATTAATTGGATAAACCCAAAAACAGTTACAATTGGAGCCTCATCAAATGCAAATCAGCAAAAATATAAATGTATATAACAACATGTTTTAAAATATTCATTAATACTTACAAGTGAACATGAGCGGAAGAAAATCTAAGTACCTCCATTACAACTGAATAAGTAATCCAAAGGGTTTCGTTTCATTAAGTATAAACACGGGTGTTAAAACTATTCACGCTTGAACACACAATATATATCTAATTATGGTCGCATTGGAAATTGTAAAGAAGCAAATGGTTATTAACTAACTTAATAGCTGCGTACATCGTCTAAAAAATCAAGGGCAGTCCAAAATGCAAAGGCGTAAAATTAGTTTCGACACATTTTGCTACTCTCTAGACATGAAATAACAAGCATTCCAATGCTACACAGTTGCTGACTGCAGCAACCATAGATAAGAAAAAAAGAAGTTCTCGTTATTTCCGACTCATTGGCGCCTGTGTTGGAAGGATGAAATAGGTTTCGAAGCGTTGCGTCATCACTTCCGCTTCTAGATATCTTGAAATAACAAAAAGCTTTCTGAATATTGAGGAGTTCGCTATTAGATGAAGGATTCCTACTATTTCGGAAACGTTTCCGATATATCTAGAAACCTTTCCGAAATTTGTTACAGTGTACTCAAAGCAAAACTTTGAGTGTATGAATATAGATGGAAGCAATATTAATTTTTTTCAGATTTAGCCTTTAATATTTTTTAATGATTTAGTAAAAGTCCAATTTGGTTCAGACAACACAGGATAGGTAAGACACCATCTGTGAACCTTTCGATAATTTTTCTCCTAAGCAAAAAAACGAACATCTCCTGATTCAGCCACCCCTTTGCGACCACATCATGATTAACGTGTCTCAGTCGCCATTTGCAAACACGAAGAACCTTCCAACAGCTGATATCGAACCCGGAACTCTTTAGTTAGGAGTCAATCAATTTATGGGCCAGGCCACCAAGGCCTTAGTAATAAGAAATGCATCATAAGCCCATTTTATTCAGGAATAGACTCAGTCGGGCACATTTTCAATATATGTGAATATAATTTTTAAATAAATTATTATCACTTATCAAATATAGCTGACAGCGATCTAAAAACTTTGAAGATTTAGTCTTCAATATTTTAAAGGAATAAAAGCTAAGGTTACCTTAAAATTAACAAAGTTCTGTTTTTGGTTAAAAAAAAAAAAAAGACAGACATTGGCCTTGTAGCTACATTTTTCTTAAAAAATTGGAAACAACCCTAATAGTAAGAATTGTTAAATAGAAACGGTTTTCTTGAACTTGAGTTTATCTTTAAAGTTACTTCACAATTTACAGAATTTCCTAGATGATGCGAAATCTTTTCTCAGTCAAGCTTTTTTTCTCTGGAGACATACGTTATACTTATTTTAAATGTAGTCAGAAGGTTTTTTTTAGGCTTAAAGATATGCTTAAAGCTTAAAAGTTGAATTTCCATTGCTTTTGAACCTTAGCAAAAGAGACTGACCACTGGGAATAATGTTGAAAGTTTAATAGGGTTTCTACTTTAACATTTATGGTATTGCTAAATAAAAAAACTCTTATCCTGCACTTTTTATACGAAGACATATTCAGCACTTGTTATTTTTATCTTTTTACTACACTAATAGTTTTGCGAATTAAGGCGCTAAACATTGCTGAGTTTTTGGACCTTCTGCTGCGGTTGACTAGAAAATAACGTTTAATGAAGGATTAAAGGTTTCTTGCTGCCTTCCATTTACACATTTACATACTGCTGATTTTGTTTTTGTAACTGTCAGTTTAGGTTGTTTTGCAGGTGATGTTCATCGCTACTATAAATTAAAGAAAATGCATTTATGCTTAAAAACTATTGATATAACACTTCTTAAACAGCTTATTAATTAAATATATAAATAAAAGTCTGATTCATTTACTTTGATCAAATGTAGAAAATTATACTATCAAAAGCTGCAATACTATTGTATACCAAAACTATTCCCTTAAAAAAATTTATATTCAAATAACCTAATTTTACTTTTTATGTGCCTTCCTCATCATAAAAAATTAAAGTCTCGTTTAAAGTATTTGTAAGTAAAATATGGAATTAACTGGATTTTAGCGTAAAGCATATGAGGCAGTGAGAAGCAAAGGAATGTAAGTGAACTTTTAAAGCTTCGAGTAAAACGAGTTTTATGTTCCAATCCTCGGTAGACTTTCATTGAAATATTTTTCTAAATAATGTAGTATAGCAGCACTCACAAGAACTACTATCACCACCTCTTGCCCTAAAACGGAGGAAAGATTATCGTACCATTCGTACTGAAAGATCGCCTATTTTGGACTCCCTAAGAACAAGAGGCCCGTGTCGCTAAATGTGCAATCTGAAGGCAAATTCAATTAGGAACCGCCATAGGTACTTAAATTCTCTGTAAATATGACGATAATTTTAAAAAATATATATTTTTGACCAAGTTGCAAAGGTTCAATTTAGGAATATATGCGCCTATATTGAACCATGTGCTTCCTAAATTGGACCGTAACAGTTAATGACAGGATAACTTGCATTTGAACTGTTAAGTCTTTTTACAGGATTTTCAATAAAATCTCTTTTACTTTGGGCTAATTTGGCGCAGTGTTGATGAACCCACTGATGGCAATTCATACACTAAATGATGCTTTGAACTTCATCTCTATGGCAAATATTGCAACACCAGTTGTTTTGTGCGTTTTTTTGCTCTTTCTTTTGCAGTTTTTTTCTGTTCTGTGCCCTTTTTCTGTGGCAATGACGTTAGATCGTTTGCCGAAGTAGGCTTCCTTCTTCTGCTTTCATTTTTTATGCAAAAGTAATATGTGTAACACCTTAACATAATTATTAATAGAACCGACGATCATAACTTTATGGGACTAACCACTGATTCCCCGGAACTTTGTATTAATTTTATCCGTACATTGTTCTTGTGCATCTTGAACAGCTGACATCGAACATGTAGCATGTTTACTTTGGTAGTCTCGACTGGACTACAAACTTCTGACTTGGTTGCTGCAAAGTCGCTGTCATTAAACACAATTGTACTAATAGATAAAACTCCCGTTCTAGAGAATCCATTCACAGAATTTGGGCCACGCTTACAGTTTGTACATAAGAGTCACCTTACAGTTATCTTATTTTATATTGGGTAATGGACTTCATTGGATTATCTAAGAACTACATTTTCCCTTTTTGGCATCTTCTAAAACCAAGAATGATATGAATTAAAGTAGCTTGAAATTAATAATATATCAGCTCAAAAAAAAAAAAATAAATAAATAAATAAATAAAAAAATAAAAAAATAAAAAAAATAAAAAAAAAATAAATAAATAAAAATAAAATAAAATAAAATAAAATAGTAATTTGAATTTTGGTATCTGGAATTCAAATTATGTTTTTCGCAATCACGAGTGGGTGTGTATGTAGGCATGTGTATTTGTGTCTGTGTGCAAGCATGAGTGTGGGTATGTGTGTGTATGTGTATGTGTGTGTAGGTGTGTGTGTGTTTGTAGATGTGTATGTATGCGTGTGTGTGTAGGATATAGACGCAACCCGGAGACAGTTTTCGTTATAGGAGCAGCATCGTGAGATCGGTCGACGGTAGTGCTGCATAGGGAGGGGGGGGGGAAATAAAATCATAGGAATTCAAAACAGTCAAATGAGAAAAATAAGCAATGTGATTGCTCAAAAAAAATCAGCTAAAAAACGGTTAAAGAGCTCAAATTTCAGTCAAGTTAAAAAAAATAATAATAAGGATTTTTTCCCTTGCAAACTGAAATTGAAGTTTCTGGCTAAAAAGAAAAGAAGAAGAAAAATCTATTTTTTGAAGTTGAAGCTTCTAAGTAACTTACTTAATAAAAACCTCTTATTTTATGTGGTCGAAGCTTCTAAGCAACTTACTTAATAGAAACCGGTGTGAATGCTTTAATAAGTCTTAATTTATATTTTAAGTAATAATAAATACGCATTTAAGTGTCACCACTAAATTATTTTCTATAAAAAAGTTAAAAAGTTTGTTTGAATTTCATCTTAAACTGAACTACCAGTCCTCGTAATTAATAAAATAACTGGTCAACAAGTAACGAGAATAAGCACAAAATTCTGTCAAATTAAAAACTATATTTAACAGAACTGGAATTGAAGCTTATTGGATAAAAACCTAGTTTTATGGGTGGCAGGTTCTAGAAAGTGTGCTTGAAAAATACAAAAAGTCAAAATGAATTTTCTGAATTAGTGTTAAAATATGCTCAAAATTCCTAACTACTTCCTCAAATATCCTAACTACGTTCTTAAGTTACACTAATCACTTCTTTTTATAACGTGATATGTAAAAGAGCTTGCTTAATTACATGTTCTTAAATTGGACCAAATGTCCGATATACAATTTTTTTTCGGTCCAGTAAAGGAGAACACGCTATTTTTTATTCTTTTATTTATACATTGTCAACAAGTTTCCCAATCGTGCTTGTTAATACATTCCTGTAATCCCCATTAAATACTGTTTATCTTTATATATAAAAATGGATGTTGGTAAATGTGTGTGTGTGTGTACCCTAACATCTCAGAAACTACCCTTAAGATTTGGCTGAAACTTTCAGCGTTTGTTCTTTCTGGTACTGGGAAGGTTTATGGACCAGCTCGAAAAAATCCGATGGATAGTTCCTTTTTTCTTCTAATTTAAGTCCCAATTTTTGCAAAAATGTCCCAATGAGGGGGTGAAAAAATACTTGCACGCGCTGACATTATGTGTCCATCGAAAGCGCTGATTTTTCTGCTGAAGATGGCATCCGTGTTAGAAAGTTCTAAGTTGTATAAAAAATGAATTATACGATTTTTAGTTCCATGTTCGAAGGCTTTCATCAACTCAATTAATTATTTAGTGTATCATCTCAACTCACAGTTGATATCTAGAATTGTTGTATTGTTGAATATTTTTGCGTTTCGTCTGACTGTTCAAGGATTTCTCAAGTCAGTTCTTAAAGAAACGTTTTCCCACGGCAAACGGATTTGACTGATTATTTTCTATTTAAATGGAAATTTAATATAAATATTTTTTTTTCAAATATTTGTGCTGATTAAACACTTTTTCATTATGCAATCTACCTGCAGAAATCTCGCCAAAACTTTTGCAGAAAGATTTCAGTAGCTGATGCATTTGGCAGTTTTTTCAACTGTCGCTGTTTTTGAAGCCAAAGACTCCGTAAAAATGTATCTCAGCTTTACCCAATGTACAACAGAATATCACCATTAAAAGAATCTTTAAAACTTATTTTAATACGTAAAATAATCAATAAACTAAATTAGACAAATCTATAAACAGCACAAAACTTCCATTAATTTTTCTTTCTACACAGTTTTAAACTTTCGCCAAATTTTACTGCTTATTTTAGAAACCTTTTTGGTGAAATTGTTTATTAGCGATATTTTATAGTGACAAAAAGTATCTCAGCATCTGGTGACAATATCTCTTTAACAAAAATTAGTAACATACCGTTTTACAAGGCAAGGAGGGGAAGCATTGTCAAAGGTATCCCAAAACGATTCCTGCAAATTTAGTAACATTTTAAATCGCACCATGAACCCACAATAATTGAAACATCCCAAAATAACTAAGGAAAGTATAAGGGGGTTAAGGGCGCGTGGCTACATTTTTTCAAACAGTTCGTACTTCAAAAGACATACAGAGAAGGTATGACTTCATGTAAAAAAACATAAGTTTTAACTGATAATTTCTTTTAAACATGTGAAGTTTAATTTCATATTTCGGACATTTTTCAAGTTTGTAAATGCTTAAATTTCATGTTTTTGTTTGTAAATGAATACTATTTTGCTCTTTATACTTATTGCTATTTTCGTTTTATGAGTAAGGAAGAAGCTCGATTTTTAATCACGTCAAAAAGGTGTGTTTTAAATTCTTTCACTTAAAACAGAAAACAAGTGCAAGTAACGATTATTTCTCATAACTATTACTGACCTAGGCAATGCCGGGTATTTTTGCTAGTAATATTGTAAAAGCAATTTTCTCAGTTCACAAACTTTAGTATTATTCTACTAGATACAAGCTCTCAAAATAAGATCCAACACGTTTTCAACATAAATCAAATCGTAGCTCAAGGTATGCAGATCGAAATGTGATGATACTTCATCCTCAAAGGTTTCAGACACAAATCTTTGTACATGAAATACACTGCCAGCTCAGTCATTCCAGTCGAAGACAGCAGTTTCGTGCTTATTAGCACTCATCAGTCCGGCATAGGAAGTAACTGAGCTGGAAGACAAAACCGCTCAAGGAAGCCAAGAGTGCCAGACAAACTGGTAGATAATATAGAATTAGCACTGACCTGATGAGTTACCGAAGCAATGATTCGGTTCAACTCGAGGATTGAGGACAAGGCATAGTATTTTCAGTAACAATCTTCGAGTTGAACCGAACCATTTCTTCGGTCACTCATCTGGTCAGTACCATTTTTTATTAGTTACAAGTTTGTTTGGCACTCTTGGTTTCCTTAGGAGGTTTTCCATCTCCAGCTCAGTCACTTCCTATGCCGGGCTGATGAGTGCTAATAAGCACGAAACTTCAGTCTTCGGCTGGAATAACTGAGCTGGCGGTGTATTTCATGTATTTCTGCCTTAGCCCTGTCTACAGGGTGATAACTTACTGAAAACAAATCTTTGTATTTCCACCGGTAGAGTCTAGCACAAAACTCTATGCTAAATTTTAAGCCCCCGGTCCTATTTAAGCAGTGGTTCAATATAGGCGGTCCTCCCCTACTGATTATCTACTTTTTTTATTTTACCACTTACATCATTTTGCTTCTCTCTGCCTCATATGAACTTGCATAGTACAAAAGTTATTTCAGCTGTCACAGCTCAAGAAACTTTCTGGGAATGAAAATTAGAAATTTACCACTGCGTTTCAAGAAAATGGGTCAGCAACTGGCTTACATTTTTTAATTTGGACGAGTTGTTATGTATGTATGGCAAAATATAGCTAAGTTTTTCTAAGGCGTAAAATTAACCTTTTCAAAATTTAGAAAATCGGAATTGAATTTAAAGGCATAAAATATACGAAAACGATAAAATCTATAATAACGATCAGTTTAATAAAAAAGACTTAACTATTAGGTTAGAAATGGGTTATGGTAGTTAAATAAAATGTGTGTGTTACGTAAATTAAACCCTGATGCAAAACCAGAGGTTTTTTAGGTTTATTGTGATCATGGCTGTGCCATCGTAGATCCTAAGTGGATTAATTGATTTTATTTTATTTCGTTCTTTTTTTTTGGGGGGGGGGAGTGGGAAGAAATTAATCGAAAGTTTATAGCTATTACTCATTTGAGTTGAGCATTTTTAGTTTCATATTTTATCTCTTGTTTTTAACTTGAAGACTAATAATAATACGTACGCTTTTCATTTCATTGTTTCCCTTAAGAACTTGTCATAAAATTATTTTTCAAAGTCATTTATAAATGTCACTTCATTTCATTAAATATGACTTCGAAAGCAGATAAAATTATTTTTTCCCTCTCAAATAAAAGAGCTCGAAGTGCGCATATGTGTAAATATAAATCAGTAAGATAAACTTTGTTTGGAAAGTAAAACTATGATTAAAAAAAAAACAAAACTAATCTTCCAAAAATAATTACACGATGAATTTTCCGAATCTACTTTTTTAACTCATTATAAAAGCAGTAATTATTTTCAAATATTTTTAAATAAAATGCTTTTCAAGTAAGTTAATCCTACGTTCCCAGACAAGATAATAACAAAAATTACTTTAAAAGTACTTTTCACAACAAGAAAAAAATAAATATATAATATAAAACCTAATTGGTTAGAAATAAGGAAATTACCATGAAAGATGCAAGTATCGCTGCGTATGGAGCCGAAGAAAGATAGAGAAAAAAATATTTCTCTAAATTAGTTTGCGTTGCTTTTCATAATAGTTTACATTCACCCTAAAAAAAAAAAGATTTTTAGCAACGTTGTTTATTTAAATTCAATGTAATGTACCAGGATTTACAACTCTTGGATCAACAGTGCAGTTGAACAAGCATTTCTACTTGAAAAATGAGAAAGATATTTTAGGACGGTAGATTTGTTGGTGCAATATTTTTAACTTTCACTATTCCGTATTACTACTGTCTGATAAAAAACTTCACGGTTAAATTAATTCGAGAAGAACTTAGGTAGGGATAGAACTAAGAACAAATCCACTGATATATTTTTAACAAAAAAATAGTGCTGAAAAATTAACCTCGGTAAGATTAACTTGAAACTAGTACGTATTCGCTATTACAAAGATTGATTTCGATTTATTTACTTGTTTTCTCGGATAACATATTTTCGTCTGTACAAAATTTTAAGCATGCGTATCATGACAACCAGGTTGACTTGAATTATTACTATATTTGGCTGTAATTCTAGCTCGTTTACAGATGCATACAAGTTGGCGCAATCGTGCAGATTGACAGCAGACCAATTAGAACAAATGAGTTTGTATAAGATAAAGAGCGCAGCAAAGCATGCGAAAGAACAAGAAAAATGTTTGAATGTGCCACCATTTTCTTGCGATTGTAACGAATTAACATACCTAATAACGAATTAAAGTAAGCTTTCGTTAAAGACAGCACGCATTCTCGATTTTTTGTTAGAATTCTTGCCAAGGTACAATTATACACAAGAGCATATGTGCGTATACAATAATGTATAGCCTTTCTTTTTTTTTGCTATATACAGATGAAAAGGTACATTTTTTGTAGTTTGTAAAACACAGAATCTCTTAAAAAACAAAAACAGGTTAAAAAATCTTAAGTATTTCTTATATATATTTTGCTTTTAGTTCCACTAAATTGAATTTTGTGCAGGTGAAGCTTTGCTGTTTTTTTAATTATTTGTTTGTTATGTTTTAGAGAAACGTGAAAAAGAACTACGATATTCTATTTATTTTTTATAATTAAAAAAAAGTTAGCTTCGAGAGAAAATTTTTGATATTTAATTAAAAAGGTCGGCAAAAGAATGTTTTTTACCAGAAGTTTCCTCCAAAAAGAACTTTTCTTACAAAAACCATGTTAAGACTAAATACAGTGTTGCGTGACCTTTTTTCCTTAGAAACTTTGAAAAAAGGCGAAAACGCAATATCGCAATCTGAAAGAATAACTTATCAAATTATTTTTCATTTTCTCGAACACATGAAATACATTTTGTAAAATACTTACGCAGAATCCTAATTTAAAATTCTTTCGGTGAAGTATTGAAGAAAACAAAGAGTTAACGCGTAAACTTCTGAAGACGTAGAATTGACATCAGAAACCATAATTGAATATTACATATACTTTTTGTTTAGTTATTTTATTTCATTTTTTTCAATACTAATATTGTAAAAATAAAGGTATGTATTGTAGAATTGAATTTTGTGTGCGAATTTGTTTATGCTTAAATTATAGTCTGCTGCAGTTATCCTTATCAGCCTCAGTTTTAAATTCCAATTGTAATACTTGTATCGATTACATATGAGGGTGGGATGGGGCAAGTGGGTAAAACTTGACTACGGAGATAGGGCGAAGGACCCTGAAGCGGAAACATAGTTTGTATCATTTGTAATAGGTTGTTTGTTATTATAGATAGGATTAGCGACAACGCGCCTCTTACTACTTGACGCTTTCTGGCTGATTCTGCCCATTAAAAATGATGTTTCCACTTCAAGGTCAGCCGCCATTTCTCCATGGTCAAGCTTCAGGTGACCTTACATTAGTATTCAAACCAGACTGCGGAAATTGAAAGGTTAAGGATTCCCGGGTGTAAACGATTACCAGATGAAAAGGTTATATTCTACATTTATTTAAAAAGCAATCTGCAAGGATAGGTTGTGGCACAGGAAAATACATTTCAATTTGCATTCCACGATCAGTACATTTTTTTACACTGATGTTTGTTAAATAAAATAATGCACACGTACAGTCATCAGATACATATTCTAATTCATATATCTACCGTCGCAAATTTTGATACTAAACAGTGGTATTAAAGTTTTCTCCATGACGGGTAGAAGTTAAGTTAAATTCTCAACAAATCCATGGACACTTATGCTTGAGTACTTATCCTTTTAAAATATATTTGCTCATTATTGTTATACTTTTCTGCAGATATGGTTTATTTATCTGCAAATAAAACAAGTTTAAAACTTTACGTCTTCTATTAAAAAAAAAAGCATATTTCGAAAATATTCTCTCAAGTACTTTGAATGTGAAATTATTTTTAAATTCGAGCAGCATTTTCTGCAATACAAGCAAGATACCGAAAAAATTACTTCTTAAAGTTTTCACTTTTAATTTTCACATTATTTTTTGACATGAACAACTCAAGTGTGTTTTTATTTCTGTAGAAATATTGCTGAAATTCTAGTGCAAAGGGAAAAAAAATCCAACTTTCATTTTGAGTAAAAACTCACATTCTGTTCACTGTGTAAATCCATATTCTTCAGCTCAGGTGGCGACACACAAAACATTTCAAAATTCGATATTCTTTCCTTGTTTCATTTCCGTAAAGTAATTTAAATTAGAATAAAAGAAAAAGTTATGAAAGTTCTTTTTCCCTCTATTTAAGTGAGGCTTGAATGAAGTTGTAAACCGACTTCTAGTCAATATTTGAATAAATCATGGACAAAGATTTTCTAAATTTGTCATATTTTTTTCATGAAAATCTTCATTTGTATTTTGAATTTTGCAAAAATATAATCCTCAACGCAATGAGTTAACCGTGTACACACAAAAGAATATTATATTACTTGTTTTTATCATGCACAACATATACCTGTTTCAGAATAGTCGAGTAATTACAGTTGCATATAATAATTGGAAATATAATTTCACTAGTGAAAGTATAAAAAAGAAGCACATTTATCTTTTCTGTGCCTATTCAATTCTACTGCAGATGGCTCCATTCTTCAGAAAATATAACTTTTGAGTGCAAATATTTTTCAATTTCGAAACCTTTTGTTTTATTTATTTATTTTCTTTTTTTATTCTTACATGAAAGGGTTACCTACTAGAAGTAGCCATAAACAATGGCCCAGCTAAGTTCCAATTATTTTACTCATAAATTTAAAAAAAAAATAAAAAATGTCCTGTTCACGGAAATAAAACAAAGAAAAAAAAACCTTTTAATATTTAAAAATCGAGGCCAACTTAATATCAAAGTAGTGATTTTGTTAATTGTGCAAACAATAAGCTATTTTAGTGATTAGTGGGAATATAATATTGAGCTCTCTTACGGCTAAACAAGTATAGTTTCAAATGTATGTTAAAAAAGTATTTAAAAAAATGAGGATATACTGGAAATTTATAATTTTTGTAGAATGCCTATAATTGATGTATTTCCCTTTATCATTTATTTTTAACCCAGAAATAATGACATTGATAAGGTCGGTCACGGAGGTGAGATTCATGGAGGTGGAGAATTTTCCATCAATATAGGAACTAATACATACATTTTTTAGGGAATTTTTTTTCTTCGTTGCTACAATCTGCAAATATTAAGCATATGAAAATATGTTCACTTATTTTTCAGAATAATTTACATCCCTAAAATTCAAGTTCACGGAGGTGAGAAGTCAGAATTACCACATTAAGTTTTTAAAGCAAAATTTATCTTCTTGTTTTTCGACAAGAATCTCACAACTTCAACTGTGGCTGAAAATAAAAAAGGCGGCTCCCTTGAGTCATGGAAAATAAAAGTTGATGTCATTACTGCCACGTGTTGATAAGGAATTGTATTTGTGTTTAGGTAATGGAGATGATAATTTATTGTGTGACATGTCTCCTTGTCCTACTAAAGCGAACTAAGACACAATATTAAAAAATTAAATATACTTAAAAAACAATTAGTATTTGAGACACTTGTGTAAGGAATAATAAATAAACAAGTATATGCTTTTAATTAAACATGTTATTAAACAACATAAACAGTACACAAGATATGTGACATGCTGCGGAGGTGAGAATTCACATGTTGTGAACCAAAAATATAATTAAATAAAAATTAGTATTAAAAAAATGTTGACAAGTTTAAATAGATATATTTTTGATGAAATTGAAAAGCATTGTTAAATGAATTGTTCCTTAAAGTTTTTACTGTAAAAGGCGTATGACAGAAAAGTTTGAAGAATGACTCAGATACGTCTATTCCATTGACCTAATTAACGCTTAGTTCTCTACCAATTGAACTAACAAAAATATAAATATTTGTAATAGGGCAAAATCGATTTAGGAAAATAAATATAAACTTGGAAAATAAATTTGTCAACGAGTTTTACTTTCCCTTTGCTCGTGATATGCACCTGCACTGCCTTGCTAATGATTTACGTATTTCGTAGCATGATACAAATTTCAGATGTTTTGCATGCTTCCTTCAGTGTTGCATTTTGTGTGTACCTATACAAGATGTACTACTTGTATACAGGGTGCTCCGTTTTAATTTGTAAGACCTTTATTTTTGCAACTGTTAGTCTTAGGTCTCCACTTCCAGTTGCAAAAACTTTCAAAATCAGATGCAGAGTTAAGATATTGAAAGGTGAAGAAAAAATAAAAATACGTCAAAAATACTAAGATTACCTTTTTATACGGGCCTCAAGTCCCCTAACTTATATTGATGGAAATAATCTCCACTAAAAAATAAATTCAACACAAAAAGTTTGAAATTAGTACGACCAATATTAGTAACGAAACGTTGCGTTTTGTGACTTAGAACACTTTTCACTCGTCATCACTAACACCTTTTGGGGGAAAATATAGCGGTTAGCAAGTGTTTAAAATTATATCTGTGCATAAAATGTGGGTTTTCAAATTGGTCGAGGTTTTGCAGTGTGTTTTGCGTATCACGGTATCACACTTGCATATGTTTTTGAATAGCAATGAAAAATATAAATACTTTGTTATTTTTACTTCGACGACCGCCATTCTTCTGAAAGGGCGTTAAGTTCCAATCTCAACTTCTGTATGGTCCCTCAAAACTTTGAAATGGTTTTCCTCTTTTCTCTTTGAGCCGATTCTTTTGACTTTTTGATTCATCATTATCTTTAAAAGCTTGAAAATTTCTACTTGCTTTAAATCTTTCTTTGTTCTTTTTTTCCTTCAGCTGCTATTTTTGCCATCTACAGAAGAAAAAAAACGAGCAAACATTATAATTTTGGTGGGAAAGTTACTTTAGACAAGAAAGAAATGGCAGTGACGTACACTGCATTGTGATTTACGTTACAAAACTAATATGACTAAAATTCAAGGAAAATATAATATTAAACTTAAACTTATCAAAACCATCATACTTCGATATTTTTTAGACCATGTGATGGTAACAAATACTTGATCAGAGACAACCTAGCTAGCCACCTGTCACTTCATATCATACAAAGGTGTAAAGAGAGCAATGTTCATTCATATTTCTACCAGCAAACTCGACTCATCTAACACAGCCGTTAGATGTAGCATTCTTTCGGCCAACGAAAATTGCATGGCGGGCAATTGTTGCTGATTTTAAAAAAGGACCTGGCAGATATGAAGCTGCTATACAAAAGAGTAAGTTCCCTAGCAAACTAAAAAAAAAAAAACAATGTGAAGTGTGTAAACCAGAGAACATAATTACTGGTTTTAGAAAATGTGGTATTGTGCCCCTATTGTGGTACTGTCGCAATCAAGTACTAAAGATGTTACCAACTCTAGATGACTCAGGGACCACAACTCCAACAGCCACAACTCCTGTCGCTGCAATTGACGACACTTTCAAGGAACTCCTGAAAGCTCTCAGATAACCAGAAGCAACTGCACCTCGCAAAAAACGTGTGAAGTTTTCTGTTGAGCCTGGAAATAGTGTTTCTGTGGCAGATTTTCAAATTCCAGAAGATCCAGTTCAGGTCGAACTCACCGGTAGTGCTAGTATAAGCACTGACAATGGGAGTTCTAGTAAATAAATAACAAGCAGGTCAAAAAAAAATATGGAAAAGTAAGAAAACATAAAAATGTTGATTCCTTATCATTTGAAGAAGAGTAAGAGTACTCTTTTCAAGATAATGATACAGAACTTATTCTATCTGACTTCGAAGAATCTGATATAGCAAACTATGCTCAAGAACTTGAGTGTAACCTCCAGGTTGATAAATGTGTTTCGAATGTACATTAGCAAAATCTCTCGCCTTGAAGACAATGGTTATGTTGTAATTTTTTACAAGAAAGCAATTTCTAACAAAACATTTTTACCTACTGAAGAAGAGTTCTTTTTCCTGAAGGACGATGTAATGAAGAAACTTATGCTGTCAGTTGAAGCATCTAAGTCTTCCTCTCGTATGAAAACAAGCATTACACTGGTGTGCAAAAATTAAGGACGAAGTCGAAAAATTAGCATATCAGCTGAACGAAGAGGCAGAGCGGACAGAAAGACCAATCAGAAGATTAAGTAAGGTGATGTACGGTAGCACATGCGCAGATATGCAGGCAGACGTAATGGGGGAGTGTCTGAGTAGTATAAAGCATGTTGTCGGTGTAAGATCAATATTTCTGGCAAAGAGATTGCACGCCGTATAGCAGTTAAAATCACACCGAGTTGCTGCCTCAGCGAGAAATGGCGAATAATCAGGTTAGATGACATCTGGATGCTTTTACCCGAGGTCGAATCATTGGGTAGTTGGAGGAAGGCCGCTGTGTGACAAGTGTGGCTGCAGAGTTTGGAATTGCTCACAGCATCGTTTCACGACTTTGGAGACAATTTCAAACTACAGGAACAGCTATCCGGGGGTTCAGTAGTTGTCGTCCACGAGGAACCACACCCGCAAATGACCGGTATATTGTCTTACAGGCCAGAAGAAGCAGGCGGCAGACAGCGGGAGAAATCGCTAGATACACGACACAGGCGACTGGACGACCGATATCGCATTTTACCGTGGCCAGAAGACTGCACGGTGGTGGTCTGTTTGCGCGGCGCCCTATACGGTGTGTACCTCTAACGCCTGCCCATCGGAGAAGGCGTTCTCTGTGGTGCCGGGAACACCGGAATTGGAGAGACAATGAATGGGGACGAGTACTCTTTACAGATGAGAGCAGATTCAGTCTGAGTAGCGATTCTCATCGCGTACTCATCTGGACACAGCGGGGAAACCGCAATCATCCCTCGAACATCATTGAAAGGAGCAGGTATGGAGGTCGCGGTGTTCTCGTTTGGGGAGGCATCAGGCTTGGTAGTCGTACAGACCTTCACATCTTCGACGCAGGTTCAGTCAACGGGACCTGTTATTGTAACGAGATTCTTCTTCCATATGTGCGTCTTTTTAGAGGCGCTATGGTCCGCAGTACCTTTTCATGGACGACAATGCACCATGTCATCGCACAGTAGCTGCCGAACAGCTCTTAGAGAGTGAGGATATTGAACGTATGGATTGGCCGGCACGATCTCCGGATTTCAATCCCATCGAGCATGTATGGGATTTTCTAGGCAGACGCTTGGCAGCTCGTACCTTACCACCAGTAACGATTCTTGAGCTTCGATTGGCGCTGCAAAACGAATGGGCAGCAATGCATCCACAACTCATTGACACCCTCATTCTTAGCATGGGCAGACGCTGTGAAACCTAACTACAATAAATTATGCTAAAATAACGTAATAATCTTAGGGGGGAGTCGTGGGAGATCATATCCCCTACTAAAGACCGGATGTTTCTTGCTGGACACCCATCACAGGGATGTTTCGGCCTTCAGTCGCATTGCGCTCCATGCTACTTTTTCAATAAAGCTTCTTTTTATTCCTCTGATTTCTCTTTTAGCAAGTGTTGCTTACATTACACATGTCCTTACGTATTGGGGATCTTACGGTATTAAATGTGTTGATTTGGAAAGCTTTTGTACAAAGTTATATTGAAAAAACCGTCTCGTCCTTAATTTTTGCACACCAGTGTAGTTTCCTTGATAATCTCAGTAACTTTAACATCTATGTATTAAATTAACTTGACTAGCAATGATTCATTTTGTCATTTGTAATTTGATATTTGGTCATTCATAATTTTATATTTACATTAAATAATTTTTTTAAATCAAAACAAGTGTTGTTTCTTTTCACCCCATGACAGTGCTGACTGTTTCTATAAGCTCCACAGGTTCCGCAGTTGAAATATACTTGGTAAACAGTGTCTGTTTCTATTCACCCCATTCAATGGGGTGAACAGAAACAGCATGTTTAAATTTTTTTTAATTTTTTCCTTGTACTTAAAAGAAAAACAATGATGTAGGTTTGTAGATGACTGCAAGGCCCATAAACCAAGGTTGGTTTCAATTCCTTATATCTCATTATACTTTACGATATTTATGTTCAAAGTTGAAAACTGTTTCCATTCACCCCATTTTACGGTAGCTCCTTAGTGTTCTTTTTTCTTAGTTTTTTGCTGTACTAAGGATAATAAACATGTTTTCTTTTTTTATTCGTGTTTTTTTTTTTTTTTTTTTTTTTTTTTTTTTTGTGATTTGTGTCGCCACTTCCGCGTTAGGAAAGCGTTTCCGACCATGCATTGCTATGCGGCTTCCTAACATCTAGATGTACTCTATCTTCCCATAAAGTCTGTAAACGGTGAACGGATACACCCTGTATAAACTAAGGGGTTCGTTCTCAAACGATGTCACGCTTTAAGGGGAAAGGAGTTCGTGATATTGTGACTGTTTGTGACAAGGAGACGGGGCGTTAACAGGAAGTGGGACATCGCACGTTTCATGATAAGAATATGTTACTGTAAAATAGCGTGATATATGACAAAGAGAGGGGAGCGGTTAAGGGGCGGTCCTTAAATGATATCACACTTTTTTTTAACTTTTTTGACCCGCCCCCTTTTTTTCACAAAGGGATACACTCCATCATACTCCCACCCCCTTTGTCACAAGGGGTCACACTTCATCACACCTCCCTGTCACAAAGAGTCACGCTTCCCCATAATGCCTCACCCTTTGTCACAATAGGTCACACATCATCATACCCCCCTTTGTCACAAAGTGTCACACTCAAAAATACCCACTCCCACTTTGTCACACATCACGCTATTTTTTAACCTTATTCTTATAGAAAATGTATGATATCATCTTTCTTGTTACCCCCTTCCCCTTTGACAGAAAGCGTGACACACCACTCCCCCTCTCCCTTTGTAAACAGTCTCGCTATTTTTTATATCTCTGTTCTCATAGAAAATGCGTGATATCAACTTTCTTGTTACCCCCGTCTCCCCCTTGTCTTGAACTGTCACACTTTACTATACACTCTGCGCACTTTGTCACAAAGTATCATACTTCACCATAACCTCTCCACCTATTTTACTTGTCGTGCTATTTTTTATAACCCTATTCTTACTGAAAATGCGTGGTGTATCCTTTATTATTACTCCGTTCTCTCCTTTTTCACTTACAGTGCTGGCCAAATTAATAGACTAAGACTGTTTTAAATGCAAATTCGTTATTGATTACATAACTATAGACACATTAACGAATAGTGAAATAATTATCTAATATTTAGTACGCATTCCCTTGTTCTTGATGAGCATGTTTAGTCTTTTCGGCATACTTTTAACAAGGTTTACACCATTTCTTAACTTTTTAAAAAAGGAGGTAAAAAATTGTTTATACTCACTATTATATATATAATCACATTCACATACTCACTAATTACCTAAAACTAACTTAAAACATAACAGAACACACTAATAAAAAAAAACTAGTGAACTGTTTAAGCTGATTGAGGTTATGTTCCTGGTAGGTAGATAAACAAAGAACTTAAACAAAACAGACAGTGTTTCCACCTGCAAACAATAAATTGTGCTAAAATAACGTAATAATCAGTATACAGTATGTGCTGTACTTTAACAGTAAAATAAGTAGTATTTAAGTACAAATAGTGTACAAAAAAAAAAACTCTTTAGTCTAACAATTTGGCCAGCACAGTACTGTCACAATTTTCCGAACCCCTCTCCCCCCTCAGAGCATGTCATTATTTGTGGACAGTCCCTAAAAGAAATGTGACACTTTGTGACAAAATGTCAAAAATATTGAAATAAAATGTAATATGGCAATAAATATTTTTGTCTGCTGCTTATCACTTCCTTGTTTTTCCTTATGAGACAATGAGAAGCAAAAGGATCTGTAAGAGGCAAAAATTAAAAATTTAGATACAAACAATAGAAATGGTAGGTGAACCTTTTCTATGTGTTGGGACTAGATATATTATTAGTAGCCCTGTTATGTGCTGTTATACAGAATGATTTAGAAAAACGTTTCAATGAAAGCCTGCCTAGGACATCATCTTTAAACGCGTTTTACTCAAATTTGAAAATTTCAACTCACATCCCTTTGTTTCTCACTGCCTCATATAATCATTAAAATAATATTTGTCGTTGATAACATAAGTTATGCAAACTATAGATGACGAAACATATACAGTGGCTCCCAAAAGTCTTCGTACACCTATGACTTTCAACGAAATAGGCCCCAAATCATTGGTTTGAATTAATATTTCGGAATAGGTATTTAATTATAAGATCTATGATCAATTTTTAACAAAACTGCATGAAAAGTTTTTAAAAAATATTAAAACTTAATTTTTTTTAAATCAAAGACCGAAAAGTGCCGGAAATTTTATCTCACAAAAGTCTTCGTACACTTTATAAAATGTCTATATATTATTGAATAATCTAACTTTTGATTAAATTAGTAATTAGTAGAATATCATACAGTATTCATAACACCTTTTAAACGTCTGGGAATAGATTTCATTCTTTTCCTTTCTTTTTTTAGCGTAATTTCTGAGTAAGTGTTCTACCACACTTCGAGTATTACTATTTCTAGCTCTGTTTTCGTTTTAAAACCCTATTTTCGTAATCTAGCCTCCGGATATCTCTAAATACGTTACATTAAATTACAATCTGGAGATTGAGGGGGTATTTTCTAAACTTTAGGACAATTTCCGAGGCACTAGACGCAAATGTTGAAAACCGTGTGCTTCTTATCGTTATCTTGATAAAAAAAAAACAAAGTTGTTTCCAATAACCAAATTTTTAGCTAAGAGTTCAAAATTGGTTTTTAAAATATTTAAAGGAACAGCATGATTCATTATTTCCTCAAAAAATTACAAACTACCAAGTCCTGATGCTGATATGCACCCTCACACTAAAACACCTTCACCGTCCTGATTAACTGATCCAACTAAGTTCTTAAGATTTAAGTTCCTAATTTTTTCGTCTACTTACAGTTATACAACAATTTAACCAAATGTTGAATTAATTTTTATCTGTAAGTAAGACATGATTCTAAACTGTTCTTAGCTTATTTATCGTTGATTTTGGGACGAAAAGCGTAAGGTTTCTGTTTTTCGCACGATGAAGAAAATTTCTGCGGGAAGAGGTCCCATTTAATCCAGCTAGCCAAAGAACTTGGCGAACAATTTTAGGTGAAAATTAAATGTAAAATGTTTCATTTAACTCTGCAGAAACTTTTACAGTACTTAAATGTGTATTTTTCATAAATTTTTTATCTTTAAATCTACGATCACGTTTTGTCAACTTCGCCGGTTGACCTTTTCTTACATTGTTTTCGGTCACATTCCTTTCTTTAAAGCATTTTATCAAGCACTTTACTATACAAACAAATAAATTAACTAATTTAGAGACATTTCAAACTAATTTACCACTACTGTGGGAAAAAAATTCAAATTTTTAATGGCTTTTGCGGTTTTTTACGAATACCAGCCATTTTACAGTAATAAGCAATATATTAAGGAATAAATAAACAAAAAATTAAAGCCATATGACTTATAAGGGTCAACACAATGCAAAAATATTAATGAAACGGCATATGATAATTTTAATCATGAATTTATTCGAAAATATTTGAGTGTACGATGACTTTTGTGGCGTGTTATGTCTCCGTCTCTTCGTTTTCTGACCCATTTCAAAAAGAAGATCCGTCAATATTTTGAAAAAAAACCAATGGGTTATATTTAGAATGACATAGGAATGATGTGAAAAAATATTAGACTTTATATTCGAATTCAGTTTTGAGTTATTTTGGTTTTACTAAAAAATTTCAAAGTGTACAAACACTTTTGGGAGCCACTGTATATTGTTAGTATTATTCTCACATTTAATCAAAAATCAAGTGCAATTTTAGCAATTTAAAGAACTCAAGCACTACATCTTTAGCATTACTGCATAAATAAAGATTATCCTAGTTGTATTATTTCATCTGCATCCTTTATACTGAGATCCAAAGAGCTAAAACTATGCTCATTCAATCATTTGTTTGGATATTTCAGTGTCATAAATTTTATTCGAAGATTCACTTCACCCTCTGAGAAACGAATGATACAGTTCCCACTGCTTAACTTTCAGAGAAGATGCAACATTTATTAAGATTAACTTGCAGGGCAAATTCATACATATTTCAGTGTCTGACATCTGACTCACATGCTCTAGTTTCAACTCCGTCTGTATATTCATTGCTTCAGTTTATTTGTGTAGGATATTCCATTTAAAATTCATACTTTCCGAATAAATGTCTGAACTTATAATAGTGAATACCCAGCGGTTGCTCTAATGCATTTGTGAACTGATATTATTTTTTAAAGACATAATTAATTTTCTTTCATTTCTTTGTTTTAAAAGAAAATATTAATGCATGCAAAATGTGAAAAGACAAAAAAAAAAAAAAAAAAAAAATACTATCAACTGTTTTGAAAATAAAAACCTTAAAAATAGTTATTAAATTTTTAAAAATATTTTCGTCTCTTAATTCATTTTTACAAATACATGTTATTAGTTACACCGTTATCAGTAGTAATATTATTATCATAAAAAAATGTACACAAAAAGTATTTTATCATTATTGGCTGTAAATAACGTTGCTTATTTTTAATGAACATTTTTGAAAAATTGCACTGTAGACCGTCTTTTCAACTTCTGACATAAAATGTAAAAGAAAAAGGAAGAACGCGTGCGCCTCCTCCGTTTTTTCTCCTGTTCATATCCAGGTGTCAACATTTTCTTGCACTTTATTATAATTACTGTTTATGAAAAAGGTGGTGCAATGCTGATGCATTCATCAAAAGTAAAATTCATCTTTTTAGATTTATCAATTTGTGTAACGGAATCCAAGGTAAACACTGCAATATATATTAGAAACCCATGTTTTAAAACATATTAGCAGAAAATATTTTGGAGACGCAAACTAATATCTTCTTTTTCTTCTTCAGTAGCATTACAGCTAGGTACTTTCTCCGTCTGCTTCCTCCAGGAGGTACGACTTTTTGCTAGATTTCCTCAATTTATTTCCTAGATCTTCAAACCTATTTCAACACTGTCCAACCACCTTGTAGAAGGTCTTCCCTTTTTCCTAGTGCCCCCAAATATTCGAAAAGGTTAGTTTGTTATCTCGGTCCAAATCTGACCGTCGAAAAATGTCCACCAGCCATCTGATTCTGTTGGATTTAATAACTCTCAAGATGTTAGGTTGTCTGTATTTAGTGTATACTTAATGCTTATATAAGTTTCATCATGTATTATTTTTATTTAATGCTCCAAAAAATGACCCCAGGATCTTTGTTTTAAAAATAAGCAGCCTGTTTTCTTCTGTTTGTTAATTGCCCATGTCTCACCACTTTTTAAAATTATTGGTCTAATGGTTTTATAGATATTTATTTTTGTATTAATAGTGATTTGTCAAGATTTTAATTGGCTCTTTAAACCTTTATTCATTTTTATTGCTAATAAGCGTGCTTAAGTGTGACTACTTCAAAAGTGTAGCATCCAGTATTTAGCAAACTAATATATATGCGTAGAAACACATCATTAATTTACTAGAAAATCGCCCGTCAATGTACGACGGGTAAAAATTGCTTCTACATTTGAATGAAGCAATTGCATGTTTGGTGATATTTTGAAAGTTGAAATTTTAATCGAAATTTTAATATATGGCTCAATTGATCCACTTTGTTTTTAATCTCAAAAAATAGTTAATGATCTAATATCGAAACACATCAATGCTTCAGAAAACAATGAGCAAAATAGGTCGTCAGATTTGTTGTTTTTTATTTCGGCTAAGAACTTCAAGAAATACCACGTGCTGAAGGTAATAAAAGAAAAAAATCCCTTTCTATTGTTAGATAGAGCTGAAATATAAATGTAAGATTAATTACATTGCCCGACGTTGACAACCAATACTTACTTCTTCAACTGCTAGGACAAGGTGGAAAATAAATTCATTGCTCTCTACCCTTCACGTGTGCTCAGAGAAAGAAAATATAATTATGCAAGAATAAATGGTCGATCTTTTTTATGTGATTATACAAAATAATATACAGAAAGCTAATTTTTGGAACAACTGTTCTTCCCTAATTGTTGGGAGAAATGATTACAGCTTATGCTTGATGCGTAACATGTACTTTTCTCATTCATCTTGCATGTGTAAATAAAAAAGCATTGAATTTTAAGCTTTCAACGAGGGTTTGCACAAAATGTTCTTGTTATAGATTTTTTAGAGAAATGTGTAGAAGAATGTGGGACAAAGTGAAATACTTAAAATAATTTACAGTTTTGAAAATGAAAAAAAAAAAAAAATCTTGAAAAATTGCGATACATAAAGACTTAAAAATGTATTTTACAATGAAGCTTGAAAAGATATTTTTCGCGTTTCGCAGTAAGTTTGAATCTCCAAACAAAAGGTGACACTTTTCACTTTTTTTTCATGGGGCAAAGTGAAAAATGAATTTGTTTTCTAATGAAATATTTTCTATTCGATTATTAAAAATATTTTGAATCAAATAAATGAGTACATTAAAAATTATTGAATAATAAATGAAATGGAAATTTAACGATAAACAAATATATATAAATGAACAAACACATTAATGTATGAGATAAAATAAGTGAGTAAATAAAATAGTGATTGAACAAGAACAAATTGAATGAATAAAAAAAAAAGGAATTATTAAATGGAGGAACATGAAAGAACATATTAATTGATGAATACGTAAGTGATTTGATGCAAGTGACTGGATAAGTATATGAAATGAAATATTTCACTTTGCCAACATGCACTTGACAAACTGTACAAAGCATTTAAAATAAAAATAAGCTTAACATTAAACAAATAATTACCGCACTGATTATTAGTAGGTCTTAATTAATATTTCAAATGTTAACAACATTAACTTTATAATTTAATAAAATCAAAAATAACTTCTGATTTTCAGAAAATATCGCAATATAAATAACAATTTTCGATAATTATTTGTATTATCACATTCGAAAGTTTTCATAAGGAATTTTTTCTTACCTGGAACAGACATAATCTGTTACTACATAGTTAAACAATTACAAGGTAGGTGGCGCTAAAAGCGGAGTAATTATTTCAATTTCCTTTTTACCCTGCTATTTCACTTTTCCCCACACATTCCACATTATATATATATATTTTTCATTTCAATACGAGTTACATTACTTCAGTATGAGAAATATGTAGAGAATATTTCAAACTTTGTAAATTTAAAAAAACATTAATGAGGTATAGTGTATCTATTACCGACTTTGATACTTATATATTTCTGCACACTAAAAAAATTGATTTGACCTTACTCCATAAGATTGGTGGAAGCATTGCTGCCTTCAATGGTCAGGCGTAATAAAACTGATATATTGACACTATGGTAATGCCTTTATGCTGCAACGTATCATTAATTTATGCGTAAGGGAGGGTGCACCACATTTTTCTTTAAGCTTATAGAGAAACTATTTGAAGTTAATATTATACTATTATATAATTACTATACTTGAAGTTAACTGTTTTACAATTTAGATTATTCAAATATAATAAATGATTAAGTAATAATTTCATTCTATAAATCTTAAATTCAAAGTATGAAATAAATGATTGAAATTTTTCTATAACTATATAGAAACAATAAGATCAGTGGCTCAGTGGTAACGCTTTGTGCTTCCATGCTACAGGCCCGGGTTCAATCCCCGTGCATGGCATGACCGACTCAACCTTTCATTCCTTCTGTGAGTCGATACAATGAGTAACAAACATGCTTGGAAACGAAACTCCGGGGGTTTCGTGGTAGGCTGATTACCTAACTGGAACATCTTCGTAGCACCTCGCAACCCTTGGTCAGCAAGACTGAGATGGGCAATATAGGCCTCGGCCCCCATGGGTTGTCGTGCCATTGAGGGTTTGTTTAAGTTTAAAGAGAAACAATAGCAATTTCATGTTTGAGACCTCTTTTGTCTAATTACAGCTCTTGCATTCTGTATTCTTTATTCAATAATTCGTTTATTCAAAAAAAAAAAATAATAATTAATTTGAATTTTGACTTTTTAAATTCAAATTATGTTTTTCGCAATCACGAGTGTGTGTGTATAGGTATGTGTACGTACGCGTGTGTGTTTGTGTCTGTGTACAGTCATGAGTGAGTGTGTAGGTTTACATGCATGAGTCTGTGTATAGGTGTGCATGCATGAGTCTGTGTGTAGGTGTGTATGTATGTGTGTGTGTTTGTGTCTGTGTGCATGCATGAGTGTATGTGTGTGTGTAGGTGTGTGTATGTTTAGATGAGTGTATGTAGGCGTGTGTCTGTGTAGGTGTGTGTATGTATGCGTACAGGATATGAAGTCAACCTGGAGAGGTTTTCGCAGAGTAGCAACATCGGGAGAGGCCGGGACGGTGGTGCTGCAGAGGGATCCGGGGGGGGGGGGGGAAATAAAATCATAGGAACATCAAAACAGTCAAGTGAGCACAATAAACAATGTGATTCCTCAAAAAAAGTTCTGAATTATACTTTCCTGCATAATTTAATCCAATCTAATTTACAACAGTTCGAAGTTTACTTTAATTACACGCATGACATGTTTACAAAACAAGGAAAGAAAATAACTTGCGGGTGGATTCAAACCCACAACCTCAGTCTTACTGCTCATAGGCAGCTCTCAAATGCCTCTGCCTGTTTGGAATATATTTTAGCATGATGCTCAAATGCTAATATTTTAGAGTTTGATGTGTAGTAACACTTCAATACGAAAATATTTATAGGATCTAATACAATTGCAACTACAGAGACATGTATGTCTGCATTGAGAAGCGACGCGATTAACTCTGACAACCTGGTAGCACACTTAATATTTTAAATTTTCCGTAAATGTTAATAAAAAGTTGCTGGAACGTTGACAACCAATTTGAAATGTTTAAAAACGAAATGTGCTCCTGGGAAATTTTTAGCGGGTTCGATGCATTTAAAATAAACATTGTTATTGAAAAACTATATTAAATACCAGGTTAAAAAAAAGCTTCGTTCTAAAATGGGAATCTTAAATATATTTATCTGGGAAGAAAGAGGTGGGCATTCTAGAATTGTCGTCAGTGAGAATTTTACATAGAAAAATGAGAGAACTAGTTTTTTATTTTTTAAATCTTACTTAGTGATATTTGAAATCGAGGCGCATTGTCTTATAGAGATTTAAAACTGCAGAATGCTCCTTAAATTGAAGATTTATTTGTATAAATTTTTTTATCGACCGACAAATGTGATAGCTATTGTATTATATGTTTATCATGCCAGGTTTTACTCTATTTAACAAATGTAGGCTTAAGTATCAATCACACTTACACTCCAATAAATAAATGAAGTAAAAAAGATCACAAATCTGTGATAATAAACTTCAAAAAGTAAAGAAATATGAATCATCGTTGAACTCTGTTATAAAGCAGAGAAAATATGAAATAGGTTCTTAATTCTTCGTATGACACGTTTTTGTAAAGAAATGAAAAATTAAAATAATTTATAAAAACATCACCTTACATAGATTCAAAACAGCAGAGAGCACTTTAAAATGAAGAACGATTTGTCAAAAACTTTTATTGACCTCCAAGTATTATAGCTATTGATGTATTGATCATTGTATTGCATATTCAACTTGCCAGATTTTTCTCTATTAAACTAATGTAGGCTTTTGTATTAATCACACCTTATACCCCAATCAATAAATGGAAAAACAAACCCAAATCTGTGATAATGATCTTCGAAAAGTAAAGAAATATAAATCATCGTCAGAATTTGTTATAAAGCGGAGAAAATATGAAATAGGATCTTTATTCGTCGGATGATATGTTTATTGAATGTGGTGTTCAGTGTTATGAGATTCTGTTCCGTCTCATTATCGGAGGCACTGAGCTCATTACCGACAACTGCATTCATTGATCATTGTGAATGAGATATCATTAAAGGCTATATTTACACATTTACCTCTATGTCTAGCGTGGAAATCAATAACGCCATTAATGATGTTTTGTATTATAAAAATCTTTGGTTGGATTAATCCACTGGAATATTTTTTCACGATGAAAGTTTTTGTCAATTATGCTTAGATTTGGTCTTGTGTTGTACGGTGCATTATTTCGAGAATAGTTCATGTTGTTAGTGTTTGAATATGCGGATTAAATAGGATATGGATAGCGTGGATTAAGCAGTTGCATCAATTGGTTTAGGGGATCAATCAATTGGTTCATCGGTTTAGGTTTCACTGCACACTGTCGTTTCCAATTTAATGAGCATTATTAAATGACACCAAAGCTTTATTCAATAACATAAATGATAAAACTTTTATATTTTAAATGTCAGTGGTTTATTTATTCTGCATTTAATACCGACCCGAATAAGTTGTTTTGAATTATTTGTAGACGTGATCTTGTATATAGTAAGTTATATGATTTTGTAAATAACTGCTTCTTAATAGTGAAACGTGCATATTAACTTGAATATAAATAACGTGGCTCATAAGAATGAGGTAAATGCTTGGAGCAAAATATATTTAATCCAAATTATGCTTCTTCTTTATTATTAGCTAGTTGTACTGGCACCGCAATGCCCATGGTAATAATTCAAAGAAAGTCATTAAAAGAATGAAAGTTCTGCACCCCCTTTCCCTTTTCGATGTAAAATAATCAATTACTTTCACCAACACGCATACACATAATCTAAAAATACTATAGAAGTGTCTTTGTAACTTAAAATAGTTCCCTAAAACATTAAATTACATTACCAGTTGCTACCTGCCCACAGCAAAACTACAACCCATTAAACGCCGCTACATGAACCACATTGAAAATACTTAAGTTTTCATATGTATTTTGGTTCAATCATATATAGCTGAAATTTTGCAGAAATATTAATTATGTTAGTTGATATGGTACGATCCCAAATTGGGAGACTTGGCATTTAATAGGGATAACATACATATCTGTACTATTATTTTGATACTTGAATAATATCTGACTAAATCGAGTTTGAAACCCCTAAAATCATTTTTATGTATCAATAAAGTTAGTTATTGGTACTTTAAGTACATATTTAACATATTCAAGCTTTAAAATATTAAACTTATAAGTTTTCATGAAGCCTGGATCTATAAATTTTGCCCCCCCCCCCCAGCAACAAAATCCGTGGAGGCCAGCTCCTGATGACAGCAGTGTAAATTTGCAACGTTAATAAGTCTTAGTGTTAGTCATTTTCATCTTTTTTCAAATTCTTGAATCATTGGGCTCCTTAGGGACATGCCTCCTCCCCCCTGCCCGCTCTGCGGGTACGCTGATCCGGGCCTGGTTTTCATTCCTTTTTCTTATACATTTTTGTATGAAACTGAACTTTTGTCGCACAATTTAATACCTTTTTGCGAAAAGCTTTAGGATTTTCACATACAAAAAAAAAAGAGATGTGGTAGGTTTCTTTAAGTAACCATATCGAGGATCGAGTAACGGCAAATGACAATGACCCGGAGCACCAGACTCGTATAAAATGGAACTGAGATATTTTTGGGCTGCCTAACGGTGTATTTGTTTCATCATAGGCGAAGGTTTTTTCTGTCTAAATTTCGGTTGCTTCACTACACGTTTGATGAAATGATTTACAGCATCATAATGGTTTCAGAGATAAATCGCCTACTTGCTTCAAATTGAGGAATTAGCAATGGTTCTAGCTTCTTTTATTTTATTCAACAAATTACAATAAATTTTAAAAATGCAAATTGAGACAGTTATCGCATTATCTGTGATCTCAGCAATTTCGATTATTTTTTTTCTCAACTATCTGAACAGAATCTGGCAGTTCACAAACAAAGTGATACTGCAGTCATCTTCTTTTAATACGCTAATTTTTTTTTTATATTGTTTAATGTTTGTGGCAAATTCAAAAATTCTACTGGCATTTTTTACTTTAAAAAAACAGTAAAATTTTCTATTGAAATCCCACATCCCTTACTGAAAGCCCCTGACCTAGACTTATTTATTGTATTTATTTCAGGGGTGTCCTCAAGAGGGTCAGGCGCATGGCGCTGACAGAGCCACTGACATTTTTAGGAGAGGGGGGGATAATTTCAAAGGGGTTTTTGCTCACATTTTAGGGGAATCTCTTTCGTGCTCTGTAGAAATTTAGAGAGATGTGTCATCCCCCTTAGAGAGGATTTGCACTTCTGTTTTTTCCAGAACTTTCTTCTAAACGAATGAAATGTCTCTTGTTTTGATAAAAGCACCTGCTCTTGACCTTGAACAACAAAAGAGTGCTTGCAATGAGAAAATACAAAGGCGGCTGCGGCTTCAAGAGGAAAAAATAAAGAGGAAAGAGTTAATTCATGCAAAATGGGCAAGGACCAATTGTACTAGCCTTGACTTGCTCTGCTAATCAGAACATGCCAAGTCTCCCGTTAAAACTAATTTAAATTATTTTTCTTGACCCCTGTTTATCGTGGTTGGAAAAAAGCTCTATTGAACTTCTTTTTCTATGTTTTTAATTTTCTGTATTCATAGTAATTATTTTTAGGGAATTTTTTTCCGTGTTATGCAAAAACGAGAATTATTGGTGAAATTGAATTTTTTTAAAAAAAAACACATTACTTTTCAAACCTTTAAAAAAAATTACCAATAAAGTTAGGTACTCTATCATTCAATTTAAAATAATTTCAAAATGGTATCTTATTTACTTGATGAGGAAAAATATCTTAATCACAGGTTCCCAAAATGGGAGACATGGCGCTTAATGGGTTGTTTCTTTTCTCCCTTAAGTTTAGTTCTATTTAAGAACTATGCTCTTCCTTGCATTTTCTTCGTAACCTTTTCAAGCGTAAATGTGTTCAAACCATTTTCATTCCCATTTTTGTCTTCTCTTTTGGTAGCACTAAGCTATCATTTTAACAGATGTATAGCTAAAATATATTTCTATAATCTGCTTAGAGTGCTTATGCTATTAAATATTAACTAAGAATCATCATGCATGTGTTAAGTACAAACGTTTAATACACATTTACAGCTTTTGTATTTTAACAACGCTATATCTATGCCTAAAAACAATTACGAGCATTTTTAAACACATGCATTTAACCAAAAGGTTTCCATATTTTTAGCTGTAAGTTACCACCCTTAAGCCAGGGCTAAGGCCAGAACTGCATGCAAATATACCAGACAGCCCAGTTATCACAACCTGAGACTGCAGTTTCCTTCCTATTAGAACTCCACAGTAAGGAATAGGGAATGACCGAGCCGGAGGCAGATGTCATCTCATTGAAGCTGATAAGTTCTAATAAGAACAAAACTGCAGTCCTAGGATGTGCTAACCGGACAGTCTGATATATTGCATGTAGTTCTGTCTTAGTTCTAGTTTGGGGCGGTAACTTAGTGCTAAAAATACCCAGACTTGGCATTCAATTCACGCACCATGCTGTAGACACTCACTGGTGAGATACATTCACTTTAATCACCAGTTTGTTGGCATTCTCGGCTTCAATGAGATGACATAGGCCTGCTGCTCGGTTATTCCCTATTCCTGACTGAGGAGTTCTAATGAGAATAAAACTGCAGTCTCTGTATGTGATAACCATGCTGTCTGGTACACTGCATGAAGGTTTATATAAGTTTAAAAATTGTCTTTAAATAAGAAACGCACGTTACTATCAATCAACTATCTGTATAATATTTTGAGAACTGGCTTGCTGAACTGATGCAGCTGATTCAATCCTGCACGAGAAAAGACGAAAAAAAAATCCCTATAAATAAGTTATCATCTAACGTTTTAAAATGCAATCAAAAAATAAGATTTCTACACTTTTTAAATTTTTTTGCGAAATGTTAGCAGGTGCACAGTTTCGTTCAAGTTAATATTGAACTACATTTGGAAGATCTATATGAAAAAAATATACCTTCTGCAAGCAAAAAGGAATGCAAAATTCAAGGTAGAAGGCCCGAAATTCTTTTGAAAACTGTATTCAAAATGCAACATATTATAGGATTTACTCTCATTTCCTTCTCAGAGAAAATATGGATTTTTAGGAGTAGCTATTTGTATTGATATTCGAAAGCTTTCAATTTTTATAGAGTTTTCTGTCACAAAAAAGTTTTAGATTTTACAAACAGAATTTGGAATATCTGTTGGAAAAATGATACTGAGAATACGAAATTCAGAAAAAGATAAAAAAAGAAAAAAAAAAAAAGAAACATGTTTGTAAAAGGTGAGACGAAAGGTAAATACAAACGGATGACTTCTGTAACCAAACAGCATTCATAGTATACAAAGAAAAAAAAAGTTTTTTTTTATACATTTTTCTCATTTTCTGGAATAAGACAGCAATTCGAAGTGCGTACTTACAGTTTTTATTCAAGGTTATTTTTAGGATACACCTTTTTATAAGAATTGTAATAAAGATGTAAATTGTGTAAAGGTTGCAAACATATCTCGGCATACATTTTAATACATTAATACATTTAGCAAATTGTCAAACCTTGAACCAGTTATTCTTTGCAATATATTATCTATTTTCTGAGGGTAAATCATTTATCTGATTGCGATAGCTAAACCTAAATATATTTCGCAAAAACAGTTCAGTTTTATTTAAATATAAAGCCTTGAATATTTATTTGCTTTTTTCTGGGGCGCCGTGGGAAGAAGCGAGGGATGCCTCAAAGTGTTCTATATTAATTCCATCCAGCTCATATAAAAGGGTGTGTTTCAATTGAGGTCATGTACACCAACCATGTAGCTCTCCCCCTCCCTCACTTTGCAGCTTAACAGAGACGCGCAGACTTTATCGTCATTAAAAAGCCTAACTGATAATAATGCGTCATCAACAAACAGTTTTTAATAGCCATACAATGTGTAGCAGATAAGCGAGATGACATAGCAACCTAATCTTATTTTCAGGTAAGTTTTGTTCCTACTTTGTTCCAACTTGACTCACTGAGTTCTTTCGTATAAAAAAAGAACCCTTATTGCTCTTGAAGCCTAATATTTATAGTTAACGAATCAAAAAATAAAAATAACCGTTGTATACCTCCCCCCCCCCTCGGGGATTTTATTACCGGGAAATGTTGATTCTAGCCTGATAATGTTGTTAATGATAATGTTTGCCTTATTAGAACTCCAGTGTCGTATTAATATGACACCGGAATATCGGAATGAGTATACGATTATGTGCTGCATACGCTGAACATAACATAGCAAAAAAGTGGAAAAAAATGACGAATTACCTTTATTTTGCGATTGATCTTTCTCCTTTCCTTAGAAGTAAACATGTAATTTCCGGTACTGCTTTTTAAGTTATTAAATGTAGTGGAATATGATTTTTCTTAACATCAAAGAGACTTTCAGTTGTTTTTAGCTTAATAATATTTTTTTTTTGTCATCAATCCTGCGTTGAGTCATCGTTGCCCAGACTTGGCCTTATTAATTGCTCATGCTCCTAATAAGGCCCAAATTGCTTTTCTTGGATAAAGCTGATGAAAAAGATAGCTGAAGCTGAAATGTCCACTTGTTTTTTTCTCTCTTAATTTTTATGAGTCATCTGATGATACGAGCTGTGGTCTTATTTGGTGTAGATGAACTAAGGGGCCGTGATGAAATTCTTATTCTTTAAAGGGTGTCTCGAGTCGAAAAAGTTTAGGAACCCTTGCATTATATTATTAATTTTTTAATCAAATACTTTGTGAAAAATATACCTACTCACTACATACCCAAGTCAGCTCTAAATAGCTTAAAGAAGTTCAATAATAAGTCGAGAGTAGTACAATATTTATTTCCAATGCATTCCATGCAGAAAAAGCCAAATTTTGACAAACTGTTTAGTAAAAGCAAAACTAACAATGTATTTATTTCTTGCAATCATTGGTGCCACTTTGTAACATTTATCAGAACGTTTATTTTTAAACTGGATCGTCTTGCCATGTGTCATGCAAACAACAACATAAAGAGTTTCGTTTTCCTTTTATAACTTGCCATAAAATGTAACTATTATTTGGCCTATTTGTTTCACTTTGTGATAGTGGCTTATGCTTCTTTTCTTATTGTTTTCTTAAAAAATGATACTGCTATGACTAGGATTTTTCTTTTTTTTTTTTGTTTTTCCTTTAATTGTTCTTTAATATACCCCAATATTTTCATGTTGTATTTTTAGGCTGCCTCAGCATAATATGTCTTATTTTTATTTTAAAAAAATGTGTGTTCACCGAATACATTTCAGATGGTTGTCAGAAAATGAAATGCCAAAGTACGACAGTAAAATTGAAATCGAAAGTATGTAATATAATTACTTTATCTTTTTTTAAATAATTACTACACTTGTCTCCAAAATTTTACATTTCTCTAAAAAATAAATAAATGTATCCTTTACGTTTTTCTAGGGACATTTACGTAGTTGGCTTTCAATAACCACGCGAAAAAAGATTTAGATGCTGGTCAATTGCAGTGAAATATTTGAACGTTTCTATGCAAACCATTGTGTTGCCAGAATAATTTTTCCCAATATAGCTTTTTTCAATCTCAGAGAAACTTTAAATAGCATAAACAAGCAACATACTTACATGTGATTTTCAGTAAACTAGGTTTTAGAAACTTTTGGGTTCTGCACATACTTCTGAAAAATTAAACAATATTTACTTGCATAAAATTTTGCAGTTGTTCTCATGCATTTTTGTGAAACTATTTAACAGTCATATATATATATATATTTTGAAGCTTTTTTAAAAATATCTAATGGAAGATTATGAATAGATGCAACAAAAGTCAAGTAAAAAGAACAATAAATACAAACTAAAAAAAATACAGTCAGGCAAAACAAAATTTTCTATAGATCTTTTGAGGATTGATCTCTAGAAGTTAATGAGAGATTTTTTGAAAAATCATCATTATTCTGATGAGAAGTTTTGTCCCCCCCCCCCCTCTTTTTCATTTAAGCTTAATTGTTGAACACGCGTCACTTGACAGAACTTTCTCTTTCGTGGTCAACCATGCAAAACCCACCATCGCAGCAAGTAAATAAAGAAACAGTTGTAAGCACGAGCCGTATCTTTGGTAGTGCAATTTTTCCTGAAAAACAGTTTTGTAGTTTTTGAGTGACATTTTTTTGTAGCCTTCACATAAAATAAAGCGAACGAACAGGAAAAATGTCAGCAACTTTTTTTTTTTTTTTTTTGAAACCAGGAGCACGCATTATTCAATTCAATTAGAAATTTCGAATTTGAGTTCAGGCGTCCCTCGTACAACACGGTTTCGATATTTCACGGTACCAAATTTGCGATTATTATAACACGGTTTCGATATTACATGGTACGAAACTTGAATTAATTACTTTAATGGTTTTGATGTAACTCGAATGTTATATTTATAAAGATGGAATTTTATTTTTGTTTAATACATTCTGTTAATGGTTGATAACTTTAATAAGTTTTTAATTTGTTTTTATGAAACTTGGTTTCGATATAACACAGTACATATCCCTTGATTTGCATTATTTCTAAGTCTCGTATAGCACGGTTTCGATACTACACGGAACGAATTAACCGTGTTACACGAGGGACACCTGTACATATTTTAATTTTCGTAGTGAAAAATAAGTTGGGGGTCTAATGGGCGGTAATTTACTGAATATACATTGCCTCGCGTTCAATCTTCGAGTTGAATCGAACCATTGCTTCGGTCACTCGTCTGGTTTGCTAATTCTATATTAGCTACCAGTTTGTTTCGCACTCTTGGCTTCCTTAAGAGGTTTTGCAAATACAGCTCAGTCATTTTTCTATGCCGGGCTGATGAGTGCTAATAAGCACGAAACTGCAGTCCTCGACTGGAAATGACTGAGCTGGCGGTGTATTTCACGTAAAAAGAAGTTGGTTTTAAAGCCACCTTTAAAAAGTGAAAAAAGAAAAAAACATTGAAAATTGTCTTTGTGTGTTGACTCGGACGTTCTCGAAGGAAAACGATCCTGTTTCTCAGATACTCAGAATAACTGTTTTACATGCAAATGGAATGAATTGCTCATAATTACTCTTTCGTACCCGAATCTTAATCATTACGCTCATTCAGATACATCGTTTTTTTTTTTTTTTTGTTCCCACTAGATAACTAAACTTAAAACATTTGCTTAAGTATGTAACTGCAAGAAGTAAACGTGTTTCTCAACGAGTGTTTCCAAGTTTTAGACGGTGAGCAAAAAACATTTGAAATTGTTTACGCATCTGAACTCGCAACCAAGATGCAGCTCTACAATTATTTATTATTTTAAGAAATTTATTCGTGTTTCTTTATTTAATTGCATTTAATTTTATTTTTTACTGAGCAATCACGATTGCTTATTGTTCTCATTTGACTGTTTTGATGTTCCTGTGATTTTATTCCCCCCCCCGCCTCCCTCTGCACCGTCGACCGGCCTCACGATGCTGCTCCTCTAGTGAACACCGTCTCCAGGTTACGTCCATATCCAACAGACACTCGCATACACACACACATACCTACACACGCACAAATACGCACATACAGACGCGCGCGCACACACACACACACACACACACGCACACACACGCTCACACACTCATGCCTGCACACAGACACAAATACACACGTGATTGCGAAAAACATAATTTGAATTCCAGATGTCAAAATTCAAATTAATTTTTTTTTAAATTTATTTATTTGTTCATTCTGCTGAATAAATAATTTATGCATTTTAAGGTCATTTTAACACTGAAAATGCGCAGTTGTGCAACTTTTCTTTTTAAAAAGTCACTCTAGCTTGAAAACAATAACTACTTTCATGCGGATTCCTGGATTATTAGTCATGCAATACTTAATACAATTATATTAATTGTTAATCCCTAAGCAGCGTGTCCCATCTTAAAATTCGACTAGTTATTTAAGTATTATGCTAAAACTGCTTAGTAAACTGTACGTAAAATGTACTTTTAAGACATGATTATCTTAATCCCTAGTATTACAAAGAGGATTAATATCTAAGTTAAATACCTTTATACATTAAGCTGTGCAGCTTAATTCTCAGACGAATTTTCAAACTTGTAATGCTTGAATATGCATTTAATTATATACTTTTCTGCTTAAATTTTTATTTATAATTCATGCTGTATTAAAAATAAGGATATTTGTATGTGAAAAATGCTTTAATGCGTACAGAAAGAGTCTGATATTATCAATATTGAAAAAAAAAGTTAGACTTAGATGATATGGAAGTTTTTAAGAAATTTCAACTTTAAATTTTTGACTTTTGTGATAACTTCAATCTGATGTCACTCGCTTTTCAATCGCAGGTTAATTTGTGCATGTTTAATAGTTAAATTTAAGAACAAAATGGCGAATCAAAAATGTCTCTGGGGAAGCTAATGTTGAAGTCATCAGGCTAAAATTGTTCATTTTAAATGTGTCTTGTATTCGCTCCCACTAGTGGGTGTGCTAATGATTAATAACATAAGAAAGAAAGGGTTAGTCGTGGAAAAATGAACGCGTAGGATAAATGAACATTCAATTTTCATTCGCTATCTACTGGAGTTTAGGTTTAATCTACTGGAGAGGATTAAAACTTCAACTATCAAAGAAACCAAGCAGGCAATTGCTTCGTTCAAATGCAGAAGTAATTTTCATCCGTCATACCTTGACGGGTGATTTTCGAGTTATTCTATCACGAAAGTCATATTTTAGTAGGTTTAGAAATATAGTTCAGTAAACGGGAAAATAACTGATTTTATGTGTCATTGTACCCCACCTGCACTTACTAAAATATGGCACGAGAAAAGATGATGGTGAAAAAAAAAAAATTCAATTTGAGGAAAATATTTATTTTTTCTCTGACTTATTAAATTAAATACAGCAAAAAACAGTTTCTTAAAGAAAAAGCTGGGATCTTTTTTATTTATTTATTTATTTATTTTTTGCCAAAATGTATAACGGGAAATAATATATCCTTTGTCGCTGCTAATAAATCGAGAAACATTCAAATGAAAAACGTACTAATTTACGTACCAATTTTACAAAACAGAAATGACTCAAATCACTGCTTTCTTGCTTCATTTTCAAGATTAAGTTTGTAATGGCGAAAACTTGCAAGCTACTATGAACTGTAAAAGCGTTTCTGAAGGGCAAACTTAAATATGAGAAAAGAAAAGATTTCTTTAGAGACTCTTTAACGTCCTCAAGACAAGAGGAAACAATTTCCGATCTCCTATTACGCTATTCCATGAAGTCAAAAATGTTGAATAAATAATATATTCCAATATTTACTTCTGTTAAGTTGTTTCCGAGCTTTGAAAACTTCTCAGTTATTATATTCTTTACATTTAAGGCATTTTGTCAGTGATACAAAATCATTATTTTTAGGTTTTTGAATACTTATTGTGATTTTTAATGGTTAATACTAAGTTAATACTAAGTTAGTACTTAAGTTAAAGAGCACCAAATGCTCTTTAACTTAAAATATGTACAGATTTGCATACAGATTTGAAAGTCCAACATATGATTCAAAGAATCAACTTTAATGATTAACAGCTTAAAATAGACATTGTTTGGTTACTTTGGTGGTAGGTTATGCTAAATACTGAGCTCATACAAAAATGTGCACAAATTAGTGGTTTGAAAACTACTGATATTTGAACAAAACAAGAAAGGAAAAAAGCAATTCTTTAAGTTAATTGGAACTACTTCAACCTCCCCCCAACCCCCTCTCCTAAATAAAAAATCCTTTAAACATTGAAAAATAATGTTTACAACAATTTAAAAAAAAATGTACTGGAATCTGCAAACTTTGAAAGAATAATTATGGAAAAATGCTACAATATGTGTTAAACAATTATTTGTTACAAAACAAAACTAAACTTTTTCAGAATATTACAGCAAATATACCAAATATTTACAAAATTAACTCAAAACCTGCTAAGCTCTGCAAATCGATTTCCATCCATACAAGAAACGTGCGATTTATCGGATAATTAAACGGCGGTTCTTTGTGAAAGCAAATTCCATCAACAACAAATGACTGCCCATTGGGAAGTAAAGCTGGGTGTGGAACAATAAATAGAATGAGGCTTTCCACTTCTCATTTGCAGACTAAATGATAGCCTTTTAGGAGCTAAAAATTAGTTGCTATCAATTTATTTAGTTTGAAAAGCTAATCTTTCTCATTGCAGATTTAGATATTTTATATCATTTTAAATAAAGATAAGTTGTTCGCTGGTGTTGACGTGTAAAAGTCTAAATAAAGCGGATGAATTAAGTGAATCGTTGCAGTGTAGCAAATTTTAACGATATTAGTTCAAGAATAGTTTTAAGAATATACAATTCACTGTTTTTGGAAAAGTAAAGTGATAATGCAGAAAGGGTTATTTTACCTCTTGCTATTTTTAGGCAAACACAATTATTGGCCATATTATTCGTTGAGATACAAATATTTAAAAAAAAATCACAATTGTTACGGAGTTTGATGAACATCTTAATTATTTTTAATAATTGCGAATAATTTATTTGAAAATAAACATCAATAAAATGCTATTATAGCCTTTATTTACATGGTACACTTCATTTACATTAATGACAGTATTTTCAGTATGAGGCAGTAGCAAAACAAGCTAGTATTGTTCCAGTTGTCACGGGTTTGGTTTTATGAGGCCTATATAGAAAACATTATATTTGATGCACGAGTAGATTTTACGACGCATTCGAAAATTTTGTTACTTTTTAATAAAAGGCTGTGATTAAAGCAAAATACAAAAAGTCGAAGTCTAAGCACAAAAAGTAGTTAAAAGAAAATTGAAGTGTAAATTATCTTTAGCTAGCAATAGCTTAGACTGCTATACAACAAAATAAGGCAATGTTATTCCGTAAATTAAAAATATCGTCCGCTGCAAGTCGATAATTTTTATCACAAAAAGAACTTAACTTTAAGTCTGTCAAAAACTATACGTTTTTCTTTTTTTACCTACCTGGAGTGAAAGAAATTATTTATGTCTGTAGAATTCGGGATACAAATTTGCTGGAGTGAAAAAAAAGACATTATGCAAGTATTCTGTTAAATAAATGCCATCGTCAAACCTATATAAAAATTATCCTCTTAGTCAAATAAATTACAACTTATTTTTCATAACAAAACAAAAACTTAAAATGACCTTTTTACAGTAAATAAATAAATAAATAAAATAAAATAAAATAAAAAATAATAAAAAAATAATAAATAATAAAAAAGGGTATTAGGCAAGGAAACTGAAGTTGAAAGTTGTTGAACTAATATTCCACAACAAACGTAAAGCAATCTCAAAAAACGCCATCTGTTTCTCAAATAATATGAAGTCTGAAACAAAATCCTTTAAAACCAGTCACTTATTTTAGAATTTATAACAAAACTTAGCGAGCAAAAATAATACAACTTCTGTGGTTACATGCTATTTCCACTTCAAAAAATACTAGGAATATCATCATGCTTAGAAATGTTTTGAATGGCATAACGTTATCAAAATCGCTGGTTTTAATTAAAGAAATACAAAATATCAGAATAATTTTAAACTTAAATAACCAGATTTGTTTAAAATTGTGTACATAATAAGCGTTTTCTTTGATATTAGAAGTTCGTGTTCATTAAAAATGGATTTTAAAGCTGAAGCTAAATAGTTTAAAAGAATATTGGGTTGTTTCTTAGTAAAGCTGATGCATTATTCTTAAATTTCCGATATTCAGATTAAATATAAAGCGTTTTGTGTAGTTAATTAGTTGCATTAAAGGTGATGGTAAACATTTTTCAAAACTATTTTGTTGTGTTCTTGTATAATGAAGAGTTATCCTTTTCGATAAAAATTTTATGCATACGTTACTTAACAAACTTTTTCGCATTTTTGTTTGGATTATATCAACTTTTTAAATAATGTTATTATAGACCAAATAAAGAATGCTACCTTTATATATGCTACACAACCATTAAAGTAATGGGAAAACATTAATGTTCAATTTAAAATAATTTTGCTGCATGTGATCGTAACTTTGCGTATGAAAACAAATTTAAATGTAGTTATTATAATACAAGACTTCTGTGTACAAACATGCATTTATAAATTTCCGCGTTCTCACATTTCCATTATGCAAATTGTTTTTCATATTAGATGAAATAGGTTTTATTAGCTAGTGACTGCTTAAAAGTCCATATAGACTAAAATAATAAAGAAGTGAAAAAAAATGTGTATTCTTTCATGTTTATAACAAAGAAAAATATTTAACATGGGGATTAAATTCTTTGACACCGATATTATTCGATATTATTTTTCCAAAATACACTGTTCAATGATCCAGAAGCTTACGAAATGCTATCAAATATTTTTCTGATACTTATTCAACCGTCACGTGAATTATTCCCGGTAACACAGAAATTGAACACACACACAAAAAAAAAAAAAAAAAAAAAAAAAAAAAAAAACTTCCCAAAAAAAGAAAAGAATAAAAAACGAACAAAAACATGTTATTATAGTCATTACTGTCTCCAAAATAAGCTTTGCGGGTTAAGATAGAGTATATTTTGAGCTATAAAAATGTTTAAAGCATCTTTCAGTAATTAAAATCAGAATTAAAATTAGCATGTAGAAGCCTATTTATAAGAAAAAAATAATAACGAGGATTTTTATGGAACAGGACCTATTGTAACTTCGAATGTTTATCCTCATGCAAGTGATATTTATATCACCATGTAAGTAATGTGATTTAGAGGTGGGCAAAGTCGTTCTTTTTAATAATACGTTCATCAGAGCATCGATCATTCTTTTGATCCGTTCATTCAATTCGTTCATTTGAACGAATTTCGTTCAGTTATAAAAGTTGAAGGTGATCTCTCTGCACGACATACTCAAGTACATTCAAAATGTTTCATTAGATCAACAATGTTCTTTGAAAAAAATATGCCTATGAAAAATGAATAAAGAAACTTGATTCAGATTTAGACGCATTCAGCAATTATAGTTCAATTTTGTAAGATTATTCTCAGTTGCCGAATGGTAAGATATGTTTTCCGTTCCGAAAATTGCTGTTCCAAAAATTTTCAGCATGTCACAAAATTAGGTCATTTAATATTACTATAAGGTGAGTTCGAATAAGTAGGTAGCCTAATTTTCAAGGATCAGTTTAGGAAGGATGGTGCTCTATTAAAAAATCTTATAAGTTTACCAAATTTTTAAGATTCATTTTCAGGTTCTTTCTTAAGATTTTCAAGCATATATTGCGGCAATTAAACCACAAGCAGAAGCTTTACTATCTCTTTTAAGGCATTTTTTCTAGGGGTCGTACTTTCCCCACGTGGCGGGGTAAGGGCGACCCTTAGCCATTTTCATCATGCATTTAAATTTACATTGAATTGAGCATGAATTTTACACTATATTAATGAATTTTAAAATATAATTTCTGTTAGAAACCTTTATGTATAATTTTGTATAAAATTATGATTTTTAGGATTGACGTGATCTTTCTGATACAGTTTGATTTTCCCAATTTACAGAAAACATGGTCCAAATCTGGTTTCTTGATTTTCTAAACATTTAATATCTTCATATTTTATGATTTCTTCAGGCAGTAAAGTATTATCGTTGATCGCTTACAAACTTATTTCTGTCTCATAATCATTGCTTTCATCTAAACTCTCTGTACTCTTTTTACAAATTGAAGAATCGCAGTAACTCTACCATACGAAGATATACAACCTCGGCTAACTTTTAAATGGTCTACAAAAGTTCATTTTGGAAAGCCAAATTACCTAACTGCTGCGTTGAAATTATCTATTTGACACCTCATTTTTCAGTTTTTAAAGACTAACGTTGCTTACAGGTTATCTTTCAAATACGATTTCCCTTGATCCATTCTTCAAACATAGGTTCTTCCCATTTCCCAAATTGAATGCACATTTGGAATTTAGTAGAAGTTATTGAAAAGGGTAAATAACGAATGAACTGAAAATATAAGCAAAGTTAAAGGCAAATTGCTTGAGGTCGCACTTGCCCCACAAAATGAGACACACTTTCTTCACCTTACTTTAGAGAAAGGGAAAGTGCGACCTCTCTTATAAACAAAGTCTGGTTACAGTAATTAATTAAAACACGCCATGCATGTTGGTAGTATCTTGTTATTAAAAAATACGACTTACCTTTACTGACTTCGGTTGTTTTATATGACAACAAAATGAACGAAATTCTAATCTTCTCATTCTTCACATTATAGTTATGTACAAGACATTTTAGTTATTCCTGATTGTGTCTTATGTATGGGTACCAGTGCCAATCTCTACTTATAGGGATTATCACTAGACATTCTCGCAACATATTCAATGCATAGCAGAAGTCACTTCAGGTAAGCATCGCCCAAAATTCTCAGGGGACGCACTTATCCCGTGGACGCACTTCCACGAACTCACCTTATAAACTGAACTTACGTGAAAAAGTCGCAACGTTTACGTGAAAATTTTGAAATGTAATTAAATTAAAATTGTTTTCTGGCCCTTACTGCTAAAAAATTTTTGAATTTTCAGGTAATTACGTAAAAGTTCCTTAGAAACCCTGTTTGTTTTTCAAATGCTTCTAAAACCTATAAAAAAAAGTTAAAACTCTCCTTTTCAGGGAATGTAGTGCTCAGTGGTACTTATAAACAGTAAAAAATTGAACTTTTTGAAATTGGCAGTTTTGAGAAAAATTAAAAATATGATTTAGAATTGTTTTTTTTCCAAAAGACTGTGGGAAGAAAACTTAAACACATGTTTCAAAATGTTGCATATTTTTGTAATCACGAAAAATAAGCTTTTAAAAGTAAAACAATTCGCAACAAGGAATAATATACCGTTCTTGAGATAAAGAACGTTAAAGATTTTGTCGAAAATCGCTAGTGAGAAATCATGACTGGGCCGCCCTCTTTGGCGGCCTGTATCTCGGCCTAGGAAGTTTTTGAACAAAACCAAAACACACACGTATTTCTTATGGTTTTATGAATTTTAATCCATGTTAAATTCAAAAACATCTGAGACCATCAATGAGGGACGTCCTGGTTGAAAAGACATACATTCTACCATATACTTGAAACAAGCTATAAAATAAAACGCGTAAATAAATAAATGTTTATTAGAACCATGTACGTTAAATATGAATAAACTTAACAAAAATATAATAATCGTAAAACGTCTGCTTTTTAAATAAAAACTGGCGTAAGTTTTGGAAACTAACCTTTTGTGAACCCAAAACAAACAGCTGTCTACCATGATTTCTACGCATAGGAAAGAGGTACGTTCCTTCAAATATTTTTCCAGCTAGAATACTGTATGAATACATAGTAGTATTACTAATAGACCATGTATAACAAGAAAAAAAATAGCGCAGCCGTAGTACCAGATAATTTCATTGAAAAAAAAACACTTATTATATATTAGGGAGGTTCAAAATTATTCCACAGTACCAATGAGAAAGAAAAAAAACGCAACACTTCTTTTTAAATGACGGAAAAATTATACAGTAATAATCCTTATTAAAAATCTCCGGATATTGAATATAAAATAGGCGCCTTGGTAGTCGCGAAGTTAAAAATAAAGTCAAATCAATACAGATGGTAGTAGTTAGAAGGGATGATGTAGAAAACAAAATGATTGACAGAAAAGTGATAAAATGCATTATTAGAAATAATTTTAGTGACAGAAAGCGTGGAAGGATTTTTGATGGTGCGTGGGACATGAAGTGGAAAGTACAAACATTTTGTTGGTAGCCCAAACAGGTTACACAAAACATTTCTAATGGATACATAGGAAAATTGCAAATGAACTGCAACGGTTAAGAAAAAATTATGAATAAAGCAAAAAATAAAAAGGTTCGAAATGAATATATTGTACTGTACTGAAAAAAAAGGAAATTTGAGATTGATTAGGAAACGAAAATTTAAAGATAAATGTAATTCATTTTTTTAATGCAATTTTATCACAAGTGCATCAATACAATGCTCGATACTGCTCACCGTTCAAAAGAACGGTCGTTCATTTTTTAGGTAAATGAATGGATCCGTTCATTTTAAGGATTCGTTCTTTTTGACACGTTCGTTCATGAACGACACATACCTAATTTGATTGTTCTTTTTCTCATCATTATTTTTCAGGATGATACCATCATCGCGATTGTATATGGATTCCATACTAGAATTTTCGCGATGATCTAAACGAGCCTTATTTATCGCTTGCAAAATTAATTTTTCTATCATCAATTTTACCTCTCCATCAGTTGTATCTGGTTTAAAATTATTTAAAATATACCAATAAAAAATAAAGCCTTTATCATAAGTAAATACTGAGTAAGTAAAAAAAGACGGAGCCATATTAATTTTATTTCTACAGTTATGAACGGTGGCTAGTCAATGATGAGCAATTTATTTCCTGAATTTTATTTTAAGTCAGGAGGTTCACTAAAGCTCTTGATAAACATTCAACTTAGCGATAGTAACAGACGATTAATTTCTCGTTAAATGTTTAGTTTTTTATTTAAAATAGTAAAATGTTTTTTTTAGCCAACATTTTTACTTTTATAAAATATAGTGCATCAATTTTTGTATGATGTAAAATCTAACATTTATGATAACGCGAATTTATTTAACCTTTTATAGCTCCAATCAGCGTCATCAACTTGTCTGATCCACAGTCTCTAATTAAGAAATATTTTATTCTGTAGTCAATAGTTATACACAAAGGATCGGAAGCGATTTATCGGACAAATAAATGAAAGCTCAGAGTGAAAATAAATTTAATCCAAGAAATATTGCGGTCCGTTGGGAACTAAGATAAAGTGTAAGAGGATATGTGTCTAATGCTTTTCTGGGTCAATCACTGACAAGATAATAGCTAGTTTGCAAACTAGTAAAATGGCTTGTTGATTGCCAAACTTTGTTTTAATAGTTAATGTCAGATATTTTTTTTTTAAATCATCCGTAACTCTAAATGATTAGTAGTTTCTAATTAGTAGATATGCATCTTTAGACCTTAGCTTGCTCCTTTTGTCCTTTATCACTCGTCGCATGTTTTGTTCTCATGCAAATAATTAATTGTGACTTATATAACTTGTGAGTCACTGCATCCTACTTTTAATTTAGTGCACTATTGAGTTAAGTATTAAAGAAATCCTAGCATTTAAGGTTACGTGTTAAATATCTTTGATCACAGTTTTAGGTATTAATTCAATTTAATAACAACACAGATGCAATGTTATAAATTTTTTAGTTGCTAGTTTTCATGTTATATTTATATCCGTTTTAAAAAAAATAGTAACCGCTGCCAATATATAAATCAAAGTAAAAATACTAGAAAAACAAAAAAAAACTGCATTTTATGTTCAAAGAATTACTAATATATATTTGTAAGCTAAATGTAAAATAAATAAAAGTGACTTTAACTTTGAAAAACAGATTTTTTTTCTGCGTGTACGCATATTCAAATTCTAAAACTTCTTGTACATTCAAAAGTAAAACTTGTAAATTGGACTTTAATGGATATTGAGAAAAATTAATTTATATACTGATAAAATAACACGATTTATATAATTTTTAGAAAATCGCAATGAATTTACACTGTATCGATTTTTTCAGCACTTTTGCCAAGCGCTTCTCAACTTCGGTACTTAATCGGTTAAAAAAATAAGGCCCCCTCCCCCCATCAATTGCACAGCAAACACTTTTTTAGTTTAAAATGTCGCCGGTTGGGTTACTGACGATACGAAACAAAAACAACAGGACAAAGGTAAGCTTGTTTTATTTGTTTCTAATATGATAATCGTTCAACATGATCCTTAGAACAACAAAAGGCAACCCAATGGTCTTTACAGCTTATATCAACTTGTCAGAATTAGTTGCAGAAAAGTCACGAAACAAATTCCTTAAACTAATGATGCAGTAAATTAATTAGGAAGTAGGAAGTTTTAATTTTTACATGAAGAATATCACCATGAAGACCGCACATTGCTACGGACACTCGCTGGTGAGATACATTTACTTTATCTACCTGTCTGATGGTAATCTCAGCTTCAATGAGATGACATGTGCCTTCAGCTCGGTTAATCACCATTCCAGGCTGAAGAGTTCTAATAAAACTAAGTTCTAAATTATCTGGATATGATAACCGGACTATCTAGTATATTGCATTTAGTTATCTCTTCGCCATGGTTTAAGGGTGGTAACTTACTGATAAATTGTACATAGGTAAAGTATGTTATGAGAACTCCTTCCTGATTATAACTCAATTTTTCCAAAAAGGTTATATACGACTTTGCTGTTTACTAAAGCAGTTTAGACTTAACCAATGCAAAAACATTATCAGAAATTGTATACGTCTTCAAAGTACAGTTCGTGCCACTTGCAGATGTCCTGGTCCATTATGTTAACTAATGTTAAGAAATATATATGAGCATCATACTGTTCGGCAAATATTTGTTATCTCTCAATGGCAAAAATAAGACGCAAAAAAAAAGGAAATAAGCACATAGGAGAAGTAATTTTAAAGATAAAATGGCTTTCATAAAATGTACTTTGTAAATGCGCTGCAGTCCTAAAAAATATCTGGTCACCATGTGAAGCTTTTATCCTCAGTTTGATAACCTCATTTATGTATTCTAAAAGTTCTGTTTGAAGCATGCGATATTGTTGTATCCTAAATGTAATGCTAAACTTGTATTGTATTTAATAACTGAATGAACTGTTTAGTTTATCACAATTATTCATTCAGTACTTCCTCTTGCATATTCGTAAGCCAATATTTTTTTTTACTAAATGAAGTTATAACTTTTATACGCGGAAGAAAGATGTCAAGTGCTTACAAAGAAGGTCTACGATAAGTTTGCCATCGCAATCTAGAAAACTGCTGCTTCAAAAGTCTGCTTGGAAGCTCTAAGCTTTTTTTCGAACCTAAATCCCAAGATTCGTACTGTTCAAATGTATTTGTTTTCCTCTTGATGTTGCTCCCAATTATTGTCTGTAAATAATTTATATTGTATCGTTTAAAATAAGTTATGCCTCTAGAACTAATAAACAAATTTGGATAATTTTCTATATACACACGTACTTGTGCAACCGAAATTGATCATTAAAAATGCTTAGAAACAAGTCATCAAAGGAATTTCTTCTTACAATCAAAATGTTTATCTTATTCTATAGCTGCACAAGATAACGGATGGGATAAAGGCAAAACTTATGAAACAATTATCGTGTAATGAAGTATTCAACAAATCCGGAATATTTGTCATTGGGCTTTTAAGTACGTTGTTTAGTAGCGAGCTAGTTATCAAGAAAGGTAAATTGTTCATAAATATTTCCAAGAACTTTCAATACATCAAAGGAACATAAGGGTGCCTTTGTTTGTAAGGAATTCTCAGTTAGTACTTATTCTCAACGCCTGATTTGGAAGTATCCGCATTTCGCAATTATCCTTATTTTCAATTTAAACTGTTTTAATGAATTTAGCAAGCGAAATAGAGAAGAAATGCCTTCAGTCGAAACACTTTATTTAAATTTTACTAAACTGAATTGGATCAGTTTTTTTTATTTTACTTTTCTTATATAAATGAATGAATCTCTATAGCAGGTTAAGACTATATAACCCGCAACTATACTTTATTACTCGTAAAACACATTTTTTTTAATTTTTAGATTTTAAAATTATTTTTTATATAAATGATGATTACAACCAATGACAAAACAAATTCAATATAAAATTAACTATAATTTCAGATCTTCATCAGTTTGATTATTTGAAATTTTTACTTTCTGTTGTTTGGTTGTTTCCAAAAACTGATTTTGTTTTGTTCTGGCTCATTATCCAAAGTTTCTATTTACGCGATGTTGTTTTTTGTTTTCGATAAGTTGTTCCAGCAAGCATTTTTATTAATTATATTTTTCTCGCACAAAGCTGGAAAAATGTGCGAACAGTTTCTAGAATACCACAAGTTTGTATAAGTTTTTTGAAACTACTCAGGATACACACATTGATTCGTTAACGTGTAAGAAATGTTGTCACAGTTGTAGGGTAAAGACCCCAGTAATTGGCACTTTAAGAGTTTGACCTTAAACTTACCTCTGTTTTCAGTACTTAGAAAAAAAATACTCTCTTGCAAATATTTTTGTCTCAAAGAGTGCACATCTGTGCATCTATTTGGTTCAATAAAATCAAAAATATTTGAATTGATACTTTTATAAAAATATGTATATAAAAAGTTACCAAAATCCCCAGTAATTGGCACCTGATACCCCAGTGTATGACACCTTGTGATCCAGTAATTGGCACATGTTAATAGAACTGGAAAATCACTTTATTTTTTACTTTTAAATTACATACAAATTTTATCATCATAAGAAACATGAGTAATAATAATGTAAAGTAGGTAATCTTTACTAATAATAAAACAGAAAGTCTCTCTGTCTGGATCTCTGTCTGTCAGGATCTCTCTCTGTCCGCATCTCTGTCTGTCAGGATCACTGTGACGCGCATATCGCCTAGACCGTTCGGCCGATTTTCATGAAATTTAGCACAAAGTTAGTTTGTAGCATGAGGGTGTGCACCTCGAAGCGATTTTTCAAAAATTCGATTTTGTTCTTTTTCTATTCCAATTTTAAGCCCATTTTTCATATAAATTTGATAATATGTGGAAGAATGTGTTTATCTTTCTTCTTCTTTATCTTTACTAATAATAACCCTGGAAGTTTCTCTGTCAGTATATCTGTCTGTCAGGATCGCTGTGACGCGCATAGACCGTTCGGCCGATTTTAATGAAATTTGGCACAAACTTAGTTTGTAGCATGAGGGTGTGCACCTCGAAGCGATTTTTCGAAAATTTGATTTTGTTCTTTTTCCATTCCAATTTTAAGCCCATTTTTCATATAAATTTGATAATATGAGGAAAAATTTGTTTATCTTTCTTCTTCTTTATCTTTACTAATAATAATTCTGGAAGTTTCTCTGTCTGGATCTCCCTCTGTCCGGATCTCTCTCTGTCCGGATTTCTGTCTGTCTGTCAGTATCTCTGTGACGCGCATAGCGCCTAGACCGGTTGACCGATTTTCATGAAATTTGGCACAAAATTAGTTTGTAGCATGGGGGTATGCACCTCGAAGCGATTTTTCGATAATTCGATGTAGTTCTTTTCCTATTCCAATTTTAAGAACAAAATTTTCATAAAATGGACGAGTAAATTACGAAATTATCATAACGTGGAACCGTAACATAGGCACAAGCCAATTGGCGAGACACGAAATTATCATAACGTGGAACCGTAACATAGGCACAAGCCAATTGGCGAGACACGAAATTATCATAACGTGGAACCGTAACATGGGTACAAGCCAATTGGAGAGAAAATTCGCCACACAGGCGAACCAAAAGACCTTTTAATTTTTCTATTACGGGCAAAGCCGTGCGGGTACCACCAGTTTTATATAAATTAATGCTAAATCACTCTTCTTCATGTTGGAAAAGTATTTTAGAGAAATAAAAACAAAAATTTGGAATGTTCCATGAAAAAGATATTGAACTTAATGCTGTTTCATCTTTCGGTTTACAGTTTTGATTTTACGAATGCTACCAAGTTAGGTTTGCCCCAAGTATAGTTAAAAACTCATATAGCATACTTTTTTGCATAAGTTTTCCTCTTTTTTTTATCAAAAGCAACAAGTCGGTTTTCTTTCTCTTGAAAAACCACCCGCTGCAGGCGGCATTGAGATACCGTGGGTGGCGAATGGGGGTTAGAGAGCGAATCGAGCAGAGAACGGAGCCCCCAGTATAAAATTAATTACTGACTAACTTTCAATTGGATTTTTTTCTGGTGAAAGTCACTCCAATTGACAAAAAGCCGCAACTTCAAAAATTGATGATTTTGATGCCTTTTTTTGACTATTACTCTACAAAAGCTATCGATTTCAATTTCCGCTTTATCATATTCGTAATCTACGCAAAAAACTGAGGATAATGACACTTCACTTAGCTTTATCGCGGAAATGACGCTATTTCCCCAGTACTTGGCACACATGCCAATTACTGGGGACTGGCAAAATTGAAGCACCAGTAAATTGCACCCATCATTATTTTAAAATACTAAATAGGGACGAAAATATACTTCTACACAATTAAAGTAACACCTTTAAACTAAACAAAACTTTTGGCAACGAAAATTTAAAATATAATTAAGTCAGATTTTAATGGATTTATGTGCATGCTTCCCTTAAGCCAGAGAAGAAGCTTTTGCAACAAAAATGGCTGATTTGACACAAGCCACAATTGTTTCTCTTTCCTTGAACTGCTGTCATTTAGTAACATGCATTGAAGTTATAATCTTTAAAATTAATGTACATTCAAATGGTATATAGCCTTCTTTTCTAAAAAAAATTGGATACGAGTCTTTTTTTAAGACATTTTTGTTGGAAGTGCCGATTACTGGTGCCGTGCCAATTACTGGGGATGTTACCCTATATTCGTTAATTTGTTTTTTTGAAATGTTTTTAAATTAAAGTAAATGTACGAAAATATTATGTAATATGAGCTGCTATATATTCAAAAAGAAAAAATAATTCCATTTTATTTTTCATCAAATAAAAAATAATTTAATATATTTTTTTCTATGTTAATAATGTATTTAAATATGTATTTAACTACGTAATACACGTAATGAAATCTATAACAAAAGTACAAAATACCTTTAGATCGATCTCAAATATTAGTCTAGCATGCATATTTTAGTCATTTTAATAATACAGCATATCACAAGTGCTATAGTGTAATAGTAAGAGCCAATTATTTACAGATAAGTTAATTTGAAGTTGTTTTTAGAACAGTGACTTGGAACTAGTGAGCAAAGAGTTTTGGCTCTACATAATTTCAAGCCATGTAGAATCAAAACTGTATCAAGACATGCAACGCTCTAAAGTCATACAAAATTTGATAAACCTACACTTTTGAAACGAAATACTTTTGTGTCTGCCTAGTCCTTCAGTTAAGTTATTATCAACAATTTATCTATTTTAAACGGTCCTTCTCATATTTTAGTCGCCTTAATTAATGTATTCATAAAACTGGCTACCAAACGGCACGACCTTGAGAGTTCTAGATCGGGATGAAATTCTGGATTTAGGCTAATTCCCACTAGATATGAACCCAGGTAAAGCGGTGTGACTGCATAGATCCTATTTCGGCTGCAACAGGGGTCCAAAGTTGCTGTTTGAGTTCATAAAAGCAATGGTTTTTCCTTTGAAATTAAACGTTCTTTATCCTTTTCTTGATTTGGTTTGCCGTATGTGTCAATTAATGTATTCACAATATATTCATCCCCTTTGATTGTACTGACAAGAGACGTCGAATGTCTTCGGAAGGCAGATATTGTCCCAGAATTACAAATTCCAATAAAGACGCCACACAGTGTGGCATAGTGGGCAAAAATCCACCGAACTCGCGGGTTTTGAGCTAGGATCTTCTATTATGGCTCAAAATGAGGCAAAATTCTTCGACTATTTCGTAGTGGTGCTACAATTTTGAATTTCTTAACCCCCTAAACCCCGCTGAGCTCAGAATGGAGCCAAGTCGCGATTTTGAAAACTAAAAGTATGACCATATTTTTTCCCTGATAGGTGGCTCAATGCTTAGTATAAATCGAGGAATTGGATGATAAAACACAACTTTTGATCGCTGCCGAGTGTTTAGAAATGCTTTTTTCCACCGTATAAGTCATTAAAAACATGATTTTTCAGGTTTTTCCGTTGAAAAAATGGGTTTTAACGGTTCTCACACATCTCCTGCGCAAGAACAAATATATATTTTGATTCTAAACTACAACTTTTCAATCATTTCCCAAAGTTCAAAAGGTAAAAACCTCCCTAAAACACCGAAAAATCGCTCAAAGTCTGAATTTCAGCTCGAGATTCACTATTGTCCATGAGAATGCATCTATGCAATAGCGTCAAACAGCTTGTTTTATACGTATACATTTATGTGTTTACATTTCGAGAATAAATCGTCTGCGTTCGAATAAAGACCTTTACATTTAGAATTTCCTAATGCTTTTGCTGTTTTTTAAGAAAATTTAATGTATTAAAGTAACAGTTGAGCAAACGTGTAGACGCAAAATTAGTATGTTTGTCTGTTTCCTCGGAATAATCGTAATATCTGACTTGTAAGAGGTATGTTCTGTTCACTCTTTTACATAAGTATACAAAATAGAAAACTTTGTCCTCTGTTGCATAAATAAGTATTTAAACAAATTATGTAAATTACATTTTTTGAAATTATTTTCTGCGTGCAAGACCAACAAAACAAATAAATTTTAATATAAATTCAATAAAACTTTATAATAAAGTAAAAATAAGATGTCTTTACTGTTTTTCATACTTCTAAAGTGAAAGCTAATGGACATACATTTGTAAATATTCGTTCTTAAATTAGAGTGAAGTAAAATCATAATTTCATTAATTCTTTCAGTCCTACCTTTAATTTAGCTGCAATTTAACCTATAAATGATGTTGTTAGAAACAACACTGGGGCTAAAAGGGTCCATCTGAGCATCCATTATTTAGTTTAAAACCGTTGAAATTTTAACGTGTTTTTACATTTTAAGTTAAAATTTTGTATACTTATGTAAAATGGTGAACATGCCTTGTTACAACTCGAATATTACGATTATTTCGAGGAAACAGACAAACATACTAATTTTGCGTCTACACATTTGCTCAACTGTTACTTTAATACATTAAATTTTCTTAAAAACATCAAAAACATTAGGAAATTTTAAATGTAAAGGTCTTTATTCGAACGCAGACGATTTATTCTCGAAATGTATACATATAAATGTATACGTATAAAGTAAGCTGTTTGCCGCTATTGCAGATGTATTCTCGTGGACAATAGTAGGATCTCGAGCTGAAATTCGGACTTTGAGCGATTTTTCGGTGTTTTAGGGAGGTTTTTACCTTTTGAACTTTGGGAAATGATTGAAAAGTTGTAGTTTAGAATCAAAACATATATTTGTTCTTGCGCTGGAGATGTGCGAGGACCTTTAAAACCAATTTTTTCAACAGAAAAACTTGAAAAATCATGTTTTTAATGACTTATACGGTGGAAAAAAGCATTTCTAAACACCCGGCAGCAATCAAAAGTTGTGTTTTATCATCCAATTCTTCGATTTATACTAAGCATTGAGCCACCTATCAGGGAAAAAATATGGTCATACTTTTAAGTTTTCAAAATCGCGACTTTACTCCATTCTGAGCTCTACGGGGCTTAGGGGGTTGAGAAATTCAAAATTGTAGCACCACTACGAAATAGTCGAAGAATTTTGCCTCATTTTGAGCCATAGTAGAAGATTCTAGCTCATAACCCGCGAGTTCGGTGGATTTTTGCCCACTATGCCACACTGTGCGCCATTGCAATTCTGGAGTCCTACAAATCAGTGTAGTTCAGAATGCAAAAACTTGAGGGTCATGAATTGGGATAAATTTCTGGATTCAGGTCAATTCGCACTAGATATCAACCTAGGTAAAATAGTTTGAGTACATAACCCCTAGTTCGGCTACAAAGAGGGTCTAACTTTGCTGGTTTGGCCCCAGAACTGCAATAGCGTTTTCTTGGGAATTTGAATTTTTGACGCAATATTTGCTGTCACGTATCTTGTTCGTACAACGTAGGGGCTGTGGAATTTTTTCTATACTGTGAATGTATTCAGTTGGGTGATACTGTCATGCAATATGGAGAAAATAGTTAAAAAAAGTCGAATTTCAAAGGAAAAACCATTGCATTCTGGAGCTTAACTAGAAACTTTGAGACCCTCATTGTGGCCGAACTAAGACCTATGCAGTCAAACCGTTTTACCGGGGCTCATATCTAGTGGGAATTATCATAAATTCAGAGTTTCGTCCAGATCCGTGACCATCTGGTCGTGCCGTTTGGTAGTAAGAAGATACGAAAATCTTTACTAGAATTGTAAAAGTATCCAATATTGTTACAAACATTTATAAAAACAGTTAAAAGTTAGTTACTATACTCCCAAAGAAATGGTACGGGATTGTTTTCCAGAACCTTTTGAAGCGTTGTTGTTTCATATATTGATTTGCTGGATCCGATGGTTGGGTTCTAACTTCCTACAACATAAACAAGACTAGCATATAGATGTGCAAGTCTCGGTAATTGGATTGAAACCGCAAGAAGGTTATATAATTCTTCAATATTAGGTAACGGAACTAAATTTGATATATTTTATGCTACTTATACCTTAATTTGACCCCTTGTGTGACAACAACGAAAAATGTTTTAAAACTACATTGTTCAAAAAATCCTAACATTTAAAGGTAAAAGTTACTGGCATCTGTGTTGCCAGTAACTTTTACCGTCAAATCCTATTTTACTGTAAATTTTTGCAGTAGAATAAACGATAGTTAAAACACGGAATATGCAAGCGCTTGGTTTGAACGCGGGACCTTCGGATTCGCAGGCGGCTTTGCTGCCGACTATACGAGCTGGAACACATCGAATACGGGGAAATACGATGTTATGTGCTTCTCACTCGGGCGTAAGTTACGCGACGTAGTTGGTGCTGCAATCGTTCATTTTTCCCGGTAAAATTTACTGAGAATTTCTTCTCTTCTGTAAACAGTACATTTTACAGTAATATTAACCATGAAAATGTCCTGAGTTTTTAACAGTAGAGTTGACAGGCAACTTTTCCAAAAGTTAAGTCAACTAAATTGCCTCGTTAGTGGTAAACATTTAATATCATCAATGTTTTTATTTTTCATAATTATTTTAACCATGTACAAATTGTACTTTATTGAGGCTTTTATGTTGTCAGCGATACACAAATGTAAACGATGATTTCAGTGGACGGTTTCTATTTCTAATAACGTATGTCAATGATTGTCATTAATGTATACTGATTATTAGTAAAGTTTTAGGTATGTTACTGAATTTCAAAAGGAAGTTTTATCAAAAAAATATATATAAAATAAATAAGTGTAGGGTTTTTTTATTACATATTAAATGGGGTAAGCCCAGGTATATCTTTGTTCTTTATTTTGAAGTTTTATCAATATTTAATAAAAAGTCTACAGGACCTTAACACTCTTATTTACAAGAAAACAGGTCCTAAAAGTGCCTATGTTTCATTTTTAAAAGAGTGAAAAAAGATGTTTGTGCAATATTCGTATTTATTTTCAATGTTTTTTTTTTTTTTTAGCTTGAACTATGTACGCTATAGCAGGAAAATACCACGGGCGCAAGAAAAAGGAGACGGGAGCAAGCCCATGTTTTTAAAGAAAGTGACCGGAGAGAGGTTAAACCTTCCTTTTCCAAAAAACTTTATTGTCATATCTGCTGCTTGTCTGCTACCAATTGCTGAAAACAAAATGTTTTCCATATTTAATGACCAAAATAAACAAATATATAAATAATTTCATGAAACATAGACAATGTACATGATTCATTGCATAAATTTTGGGAAAATTAAAAGATTATTAGCAAAACCTTAATTTAAAACAAGCAAGATGTATGTTTTTTTTTATCTATTTAGTATTTACAGCGAAAACAATAAATAATTTTAGTTTTTACCATGATACTTCTAAAAATAATTCGACAAAAATCCATGACTTGAAGCTAACAATGTTTTTCCAAGTCATACCAAAAGAAACGCGCCTTTGTCTGATAGGGAAAAATACGGAATACAGATATACTTTTCTCTTTTAGACATCTGTAAGCATCATAAAAGAGAACTTCAGCTTCCAGCTTGCTTTCTATTCCTGCTCTATATCGCTATCCTTTTTATCCCTTTCGGGAAAAATCACATTGTTAGAATCTCGCTTGGACGACATCTGTGTGTAGCAGATGCAGTTATTCCAGAGCTTTTGTTTGCGTTGTGACTTCCAAAGAATAAGTAGAGCGAAAGAATGATACTTCTATCGAACGTTTCGGTGGAATAAGCAAATACGAATTAAAATAAAAGGAGTAGCTCTGTGAGAGAAGTCTGGCGTGAGTTTCCAAGCCGTGTTTAATTCTCACCCGCAAACACGCAGATGTGTTCCAGATAAAAGTATTCAAATTTGCGACAGAGAAAAATATGGATAAATTGTAATGCTTAGCAGTTCTTTTTACTGATATTTCAGTTAAGAACACATATATGTGCTAAGAGCATATTTTTATTTTAAGTATTTGTATATGTTAAGAGCTGAAATACACTATTTTTCTATGTACTTTTAAAGATAATTAAAGCGAATACTTTTAGTTACGTTTACTATTTTACATAATATTATAGTTAGTGTTTCTTTACTCTTCTAAGTAAGTAAATACATTCGCCTGTTGGTATTTCGTCCTCTACTAACTGCGCAAATTTAACAAAAGTTTCATAACTTTGTAAAATGAATTAACATCCTACCTTTTTGCGGTATTTGTTGATTTTCATTTAAGGAATTTTCGTAAAGAAATTGCGGCAAAATTTTGAACGGTTGAGAAATGTTCAGAAAATGTTTCCCCTCCCCCACCCAAATGTTTTGTTCCAACCGCTTTCAACGTTTTCCTTGGTTAGTGTGTGTACTTCTACTAATTTATGCTTTCAATGTATAGCACAGAAGAACTCCAATCATTCAAACTCCGACATTCCGTATCGCTTTCAGAATTTCAGAAGAAAATAAGACCCCAACATTCTGAAATTCGTAAAAAAATGTTTTTTTACGCATGTGCTATTGTTCTTTTTTCGCGAAACTAGTATAACCACAGCGCAAAAATGATTAGTATGATGAATCTCCGTCTCATTCTGTTATTAGTTTCTAATATGCACCAATTGTAAGTAAGCTTAACATGCAAACGTACTGTTTTTTTTTTTTTTTTTTGCCTCCGGTAAAAGAAGGGGATATTTTTTTTCTTTTCATGGGATTAAACGAAGAAAATTTTTCGATTGAAATATTTTTATATGATTATTAAAAATATTATTGAAAAAACTCTAGAGAAACAGTCACCACTCATCTACGGGCGATCTTTCAATCAAGAAGATCAAAGAATCAAATTCTAACTGCCAAAAATGCCGGCCATGAGTTTCTTAATTTATTAAAAATAACTTCGCGCTACGACGAGTTTCCAATCTTGTCCTCGCTGTTATTCGTCTCGTTCAGCTGAGGTGAACGAGACGATGGTCGATACCATGGTGGCATCAAAGTTCAGTACCGTTACTAATGGCGCATGTGTGATGCCATTGTTCGATCTCGAAGTAAGTTTACATGTGGGCAATATTTCAGCTCTTCTCTTGAGTTTTTAGTAAACAGTGTCTTGGTTTTGTTAAAAATAGCATCCCGCTACGTTGTTTCCAATCCTGTCCTTGCGGTTATCCGTCTCGTTCAGCTGGTACCACATCGACGGTAAATACCATGGTGGCATCAAAGTTTAGTACCAGCACTACACGGTGTGTTCGTGATGCCATTGCACAACTTCTAAGTAACTTTGCGTGTGGGCACTATTTCAGCTCTTCTCTTGTCTTTGTGGTGAGCGCTATCTTGATTTTGTACAATTCCTTTTTTCGTCGTTCATTTCAGATCTGATATTTTTAACTACCAAAATCAATGATTCCTGACGTTTCAAAATCTATTTATATTTGAAAATGGTTTAATTTTACGCTTGCGATTTTTTTCCTTTTTTTTTGGTGAAGGATTTGTTTTTGCTTTTACAACCTGTTAAAATTCCCAATTTCTAGAAAAAAAATCACGACCGAAATTTCTGACTAATAAATAAACCAAACGCTGTATGAGTTCTCACATTTGTTTTCATTTAATTATGTATTACCTACAAAGTGCCGAATCTAGGATCGGGCAAGGCGTGCCCCGGGTGGCAACTTTTAGGGGAGGAAGATTTACATTCTTTCTGTGTTTTTTCTTCTTTGAAGTTTGGTGCATAAGAACATGAAATATGAGGGGTAAGGGCGTTAGTTTCAAATTTTTGCCTCGGCTCGGAGAAATTGTAGATCCGACACTGTGTTTGCATTTGGCATTATATTTTAAAATGTGTTAAATATTTCATTTTGATTTTGCTCATATCTTTGTACAGAAAATATATTCATTGAAATTTCGTTTGGTGTTTTTGTAGAAGATCATAATATTTAAATTTGTGGTTAGAATTACTAGTTTGGCTATATGCATTTTGTGCTGCTTATATACCTTTTAGAAAATGGCTACGGACAGTCTAAAAGTGGCTACCATTTTCAATCAAATTGGTAGCCAGATGCTACTTTTCAAAAAGCTCCAAGTCTAGAGCTGTAATTTTGAATCACATCAGTGCGGAAGTAAAATAATGAATAAATAAATGAGTAGATTTTGAAGGAAAAAAATACAATTAAAAATAACGAATAAATAAAATAAATGCAAAAAAAATGTGTGCATAAATGAATAAATAGTAAATTCAAAGAAATGCAAATAAATAAATTAATAAATATTCCGTTAGCAATGTAATAAATGATTGACTTAGTAAACGAAATAAACTATATTACTTTCCCCATCCACCACGCCCCGCATTCATTTGACTAAACGTACAAAACTATTAGAATAAAAGTAAGCTGAATATGGAATAAAAAATTTCGCACCAAATATTACAAGGTCTCAATTAATAATCAAAATACTTGTTACAAGAATTTTATTATATTATAAGGAAAAATAATTTTTGACTTAGAGTAGACCGACCAGTGAATAAACAGCTAAGCACAATTTCATTTTTTTTAAATCCTAGTAATTTTAAATTCTATGCAATACAGATCGTGATAGTTAAAACATTTTGATTGATCTATGTATATATCTCTAAAAAATTGCGAGAACTTAAATGGTACCGCTTCCGACTTTTTTAGGTGTTAAAAGAAAAAATGGACAACGACCCAGTGAATGAACACCTCGAACCAGTAAATGAACAAATTGGTCCAGTTAATGAGCATGATAAATTTTGATTCAAAAAGAAACTAAGTTTCTTTGAGATCTATCTATCTATCTATATAACTATCTATATCTATTTATCTATCTATTAATTTATATAACTATCTATATCTATCTATCTATCTATATCTATATTTTTATATCTCTATCCATCTATCAATATACCTTTCTATCTATTTTTCTATATATCTATCTACTTATCTGTATCTATCTATCTATCTATCTATCTATCTATCTATCTACTTATCTATATATCTATCAACTTATCTGTCCACTTATCAACTTATCTATATATATATCTACTTATATATTTATCGATATATCTATCTACCATTTATCTATCTACTTATCTACCTATCTGCCTATCTATCTACCTGTCTATATATCTACTATCTATCTCTATATCAGTCTCTCTACCTAGCTATGTATCTCTATATTAGTCTCTCTATTTACCTATCTATCTATTAACCACTACCTATCTATTTATCTATCAATGAATCTATCGATCTATCTATCGACCTACCTATTCTATCTCTATATTTATCTACCTATATATCTATTTACCTCTTATTTTTTATACATCTATCTCTATATCTTCCTCTACCTATTTATGTATCTATCTATATACAAACATACATACATATCTACCTATCTATTTTCTCTCTTTGTATATATATTTCTATTTCTCTATCTCTCTATCTACCTGTCTAACTATCAAGAGAGATAAAGATATAGAAACATATAGATGTAGGTAGGTAGGTTAATATAGAGATAGAGATATAGATAGATAAAAGATAAAACTCAGAAAAAAGTGCATTGTTTGCAAAGACAAAAATAAGGAAATTATAAAGTATATAATGAAATACATAAATAAATAAGCATATAAAACTATCTGCATTACAAAAAAGTACGAAAATGAAAATATCTCAAAGAAACTTCAAATTTCTTTTTAAATAAAAAGAAATTTTGCCACTGTTCATTGAGTGGGTTTTTGCAATTTTTCGTACCCATTGACTGAACACACCTCTAACTGAAAATCTACGCATTCTGCATTGACTGAAACATTTTAAATCTATAGCCTAAATATGTATACTTAATTTTTCTTTCGTAGAATTAAAAAATAAAATTTATCGATAAAATAATATGTATCAAAATAATTGCTAGCACGAAACCAGCCTTATTATTTTGAAAGAGAGAAAAAACGATTCACGGCAGTAAAAATTTCAAATTTTTTCCAGGAAAAAAATACGCATCCAAAGTAACCAATCAGGTATCAGATAGCTTAGAATATCAATAAAGAACGCTTTTGTAGTGAATTTTTTCAGAAAAAAATTTTTGGAAGCTTTTTTTTTTTTTTTTAAATGACGCGCTGTTCATTTACTGGGTGGTGTTCAGTCACTGGTCGGTCAACCCTACAACAAAATGTTGTAATACGAGCATCAATTTACAAAAAGTGCTTGTATTAACATAAACTTTTATATTCAGCAGTAATTTTTTGCTGACTAGATAAGATTACATTGTGAAGAATCCCCATAGGAGTCCTATAAAATATATTAAATAGTTCACAATTTCACTTTGATCCGTTATTTCACTTTGTGCCTACCATGTCCCTACTTATTCATAAATTATTCATTGAAAAATATTATAATCATCAAAAACAATTAAAATATTCATAAGAATTAGTAATAAGAAATGTATAGCAAGTTTGTGCTTCTGATCTAAAAATATTTCTTATTATTTGCACCTAAGCTTTATAAATCTTCCTTCTCTAAATTATTCGTTTCAAATTTAAGTCCAACTTTTACATTCTGAAAAATACTAAACAATTTTACCATAGATTTACTACTGCTCCTTTGATCTACCGCGATAGTATCGACACTTATTTTACCATTTGTTGTATTCGCCCTTTGCCATAAATTATTCAGTCCCATTTCTCTCCCAGAACAAAATAAATGATGCAAGTGCCAAATCTTACGATTTACTGGAAATGCAACGTTTATTAAGATTAACTTCGAGGGCAGATTTATGCATTTTCAATGCTTGAATTTTTAGTCCCATTCATTTTAAAGTATATCTTTTTGGAAAAAAACTGAATAGTTTAGTGAAAGGTTTTGGAGAGAGTTTTGAAAGTGTGCTATGGTAATACTCTTTGATATCGATATTTTAAATTCAAGTTTTTGTATGAGTAAGGAGATTTATACGTTGTTTTGCATCTCTTCGGGTTTTACGAAATATTTACAATAATGTTATAGGAAATGAAAGAGAAAAAAAGTGTTTAATACACTTTTCGTGGTATAGTTTATCAAAAGCAATACGATTTTTAAAAATATATTGATAATAATAACTAATTAACAATTATGAATTAAGTATTTGTGATGAAACAATAATATAGATAAAGTTAATAAACACCTTTGTGCTTAAAAGTAACATAATAATCAGCAATTTATAATAGTACAAATTGTGGATTAAAGAAGACACGTGTTTCGGGGTTACAAGGAACCCCTTTTTCAACGCAGAATAAGTGAGTTTACGGATGAAAAGACATACGTCAAAAGGATGTAAACACGAGTCTGAAAAAATCTGAAAAGTGTGCTATATTGAGTTGTTATTTCTTATTTTAGTTATATTAATGTTTGAATTAATTAATCTACGTTCAACGTAACGCGAGCATTATTATAGGGATTCTAATTTTTAGAAATGTAATTTTAAATTATATTAAAAAGTTTTTTAGATAAAACTTGAACCAACGTTGAGATCTTACTAAATATAAAGCTAAGAATCTAATACCAATAATTACTACAAAAACGATGAAGATCTGAGATGTTAAGAGCGCAAAATTTGCGATGTAAAAAATTTTGGTATGCAAGTGAAAGATAAACAATAAAAACTGTAATCAAACAGCATAAATTGTTAGAAAGAAGTATTTTTGGTATTTAGAACTTATACAATGGTGTCTAAAGCCTGTAATCGCATGTAACATTTAACAGACAAAAAGGGGGAAAAAGTAAAAAAATAAAAACGGCACACTCTTTGAAAACATTGAAAAACCATTTAGTTGGGCAAAGCACGTTAATGGTTTGATCTCACATGAGTAGAGACTTCGATTTCTAATTCAGAATGTCCTATTGAAAGAGTATTGCTCCTGGAGCTTCAAATGTTGCGTGTTTTTCGTTTTTAAGATAGAAAATGTTACTCAAAAGAGTATTTATGGCACCTATGGTATCGTATAAAATGCAATTCTTGATGTATAAATCCCGCTTTTTTCTCTGTAATTGCTTCTGGGTCATTGCTAAATGGATTTGTGAAATACTCGAAATAGTTTCGTTTTGGTAATAAAATAGTTAGTAGGAGATAAAGTTTGTACGCATTTTCCCAAGTTTTAACTTTTGACTCTATTCAGTCTCATTTTTAAAATGTCGTAAACGGAACGGATACTGAACTATACTTTGGTATTTAGTGTATGTTTTTTTTAGAAATGATTAATTCGTTCATAGCAAAGCCGTATTAGTTGCCATTAATACTTGTCTATAAAAAGTAAAAAAATAAATATAAACTTGAAATCCTCTTTGTCAAATTAAAAGTTTTCATAAACAGGAACTGGAGCCAAGTAATTACTTTATGTTACTAAAAGTTACAAATTTTTATGGCTATTCTAAGCTGATGATTACGAACAAGCAGTTTTCGGATATCGTAACGAGATCTTTGGTATCTGCGTATTAGTTTTGTCTTAGCTCTGTCTATGGGAGATGATTTTAAACAAGTGGTATTTCTTGCTGGAAACTTTTGTGTGGTAATACATCGTTCTTCAAGCAGTTGTATGTATTTACGGTATTTGCATGTTATGATTTCTTTTCTTTAAAGGTGGAAAAATGCGAAATGACTAAACTATTATTTTTTCTCTTACTGATTAATTGTATAATTCTTATTAGCGGTTTTACGGGCTTGGTTTCTTCATAAAGCCGAAAACAAAAGACCTTCTCTCAAATAGTCAGATCTTTGTAAGCGGGAAGTAAATTCTTTGTTTTTTTCTTTCTTGTGTCTTTTTCCAGTACTTTCTCCACCGAAAAGCCAGCACAAGACTTTATTGTGTTCTGTTCATGGTTCGAAGTTAACAAATGTTGCGTAAAAGCCGCATTTAGCCATTTACACCTACTATGCAGTCCGTTTAACAGCTGTTTCTTACTTAGATGCAAAAAAAAAACAAACATTATCTACCGCTGATGATGTCTACCTACGCTGAGAGCAATGTAGCGTTGTACCATTTTCTATTAGTTCATTCACAGGTGCTATAATTTAGTAAATATAATGTATTTTAATAGCAACAATTTTATTCTTTAAACCGATGGTTTGTTTATTTCTTTTATTCATTCTTTGAGCAACTTAAATCTCTTATTTTAGTTTCAATTTGAAAAAAGAAGTTAATGGTTAATTGTTTAAAACATAATACGTAAAATGCGAATTTAAAACTCTTTTTAGTTAACCCTTTTTTAATGAAATATCTCGCTGTATAGATATAAATATAAAGCTTACTGAATGCACATTTAATGCTAATATCTAGCTAAACTCTATTAAAGTAACTACAGTGTTGGCCAAATTATTAGACTAAAGAGATTTTTTTTGTACACTATTTGCACTAAAATACTATTTATTTTACTGTTAAAGTATAGTGCATACTGTAACTGACTATTACGTTATTTTAGCATAATTTAATGTTTGCAGGTGGCAGCACTGTCTGCTTTGTTGATGTTCTTTATTTATCTACCTACCAAGAACATAACCTCATTCAGCTTAAACAGTTCACTTGTTCTTTCTATTAGTGTGTTCTGTTATATTTAAAGTTAGTTTTAGGTAACTAGTATGTGTATGTGAGTATATATAATGGTGAGTATAAACAATTTTTTACCTCCTTTTTTAAAAAGTTAAGAAGGGGTGTAAACCTTGTGAAATGTATGCCAAAAAGACATAAAATGCTCATCAAGAACAAGGGAATGCATACTAAATATTAGATAATTATTTTACTGTACGTTAATGTGTCTATAGTTATGTAATCAATAAAGAATTTGCTTTTAAAACAGTCTTAGTCTAATAACTTGGCAAGCACTGTATATGAAAATCGCGTAGTCCATTTATGCTATCTAGGGGGAATATGGAGTACTAATTGTATCTCGGCAGCTTTGCTGGTAACGAAGCTGAGGTGGTCATTTATCCTCTGTATTGTACTCGTTCTGAAGGTAATAGATACTTCCCCTGGCGATTTTCTTGTACTTAAAAAATTAATAATAACAATTTACTTATACTTTGAATAGTGGAAGAGTCCAAGCGTATATTAATTTTAAAAGAAATCGAAAGACATCAATAATTTCCAAGCATCCTAACATTTCCTATTTTAATGCGTTTAATTATTTTAAAATTCATAAGAAACATCATTCAGAAACGTATAGATTTATAGTTTAGGCCAATGGCAAAACCGTATTGAGCACGGAAATATGAAATCCGTAAGATTCATTGGGGGTAGGTACGAATCTTGAATTGTTTTGTCTCGATCAACATAGAACTTTCAGAAATTTGAATGCCTACAGCTGTAGTTATGCAACACATTAACATATTTGTATTAAAGCATTCGCTTTTAATTTAGAAAACTAAGAAAAACTAAAAAATTATAACTTAGACACAGAAAGCAATTTTGTTTTTGAGAAACTTAGCGCAAAACATCTTAAAATGTAATTTGGCACATTCTTTAAAACATTGCAAAACCAACAGTACTCGATGCACATTCTTTAAGAAACAGTGTTTGTTCTTGTAATTTTTTGAAGTAGTCCAAAATGCAAGTAGTTATCCTAATTACTATGTTCACATAGTTACAAACCCTCGACGTATTTTAAGTTTATTATTATAATCCTACAAATTTAGCAATTAAATTGAAACTGCTCGTTCATCAAATTTAAATTCTAAACATCGTCGCTAAGAGTAAGTTCCTTTACAATTAGTTAAATAATCTTCAAAATTTGCAAAGACATTTGCACTTCATTATCTTTGTCAAAACAGCTTTCCTCAAGTACAATGTTCAAGCTGCAAAACGAGTTTCGAGCAAAGGTTCTTGGTAATAAACATTCAAGTGCTGCTTAATTAATAATGCAATATTCTATAAACTTTGAAGAAAAGCCAAGTAACTGAATTGCTCAGGACTCTTCTAGGAAATATTGTCTGGTTGTCTAAGTGAAGCATAATTGTCACTGGAAGATAACAAATTATCTTTGAAATGTTTTAGCTTGTTTTCAATTAACAGCGTATTTTAAATTATGTAAAGTTCTTCGATTCTTACTTCATTTTTGAACCTGAAGAGCAAAATAAATTAAATCACGCTTTATTAGTTTAGTTATTGAACCCGAGTTTAGGGATAAGAATGAAAAGATTGATTAAATGAAATTCTGCGGTTTCTTCCTCTTTGATGAATGAAAATGGCACTTAGCGAAAGTGTACTCAACTTAAAACTGGAAAACACTAAAAGTTAAGTCACTTTATTTTATGAAACTTATTATTTTTTACATGTTTTGTTCATATTTTTTAATCTTCGATCATATATTTTAGTTAATTTATAATTTGACTTTACATGGGTCTTCAAGAAGTATTGATTACATGAACTAATTAAACATAAGTAACCCATTTCCTACGATTGTTTGAAAATTGTATTGCTTTAAAACAGAATCTTAAAAATAAAAAAAAAGTTCATTCCTTAACTAATAATGTATTTCATGTTAAAATATGTTTTGAATCTGCAGTCTGCCAATACTGTTTGCTATTCCTTAAATCTGCTTGATAAGTATGCCACAATCTGTTTTCGACTACTCGTTTTTGTGATGCACAAGATATGTGTCATTAGTAATAAATATGCCAATAATTTTAAAAATAAATTAAATTCAGTTTTTAATCAAATATGGTTCAAATTGCTACATTTATAAGCTTGTGTTTGCCATATTTGAAAAAAAAATTGAATTTTGATATCTGGAATTCAAATTATGTTTTTCGCAATTACGTGTGTATTTGTGTCTGTGTGCAGGCATGAGTGTGTGAGCATGCGTGTGTGTGTGCGTGCTTCTGTGTTGTATATGCGTGAGTGTGTGTGTGCGCGAGTGTGTATGTGCGTATGTGTGTGTATTTGTGCGTGTGTAGGTGTGTGTGTTTGCATGCGCGTGTTCAACTGTTGAACCGAACCATTGTTTCGGTCATTCGTCTGGTCTGCTAATCCTGTATTAGCTACCAGTTTGTTTCGCACTCTTGGCTTCCTTAAGAGGTTTTCCATCTCCAGCTCAGTCACTTTCCTATGCCGGGCTGATGAGCGCTAATAAGCACGAAACTGCAGTCCTCGGCTGGAAATGACTGAGCTGGCGGTGTATTCTATGCATTTAAAGTGATATTCGTCATTATTGTGGGTGTTTTTTCCTTAGAAGCGAGTTCGGAACTTTCTGATAAACCAAAATTTTTGGTGTATGGCCAGCATGCATGTTTTTTCAACCAAATAGGACCCTCCCACCAACAAAACTGAAGAGATTTTGTGCATTACAACCACTGGACGTGATGTCTACAATGTTCATATGTCATGGAACGAAATTCCATTCTTCTTTCGACGAGCTCAATATAAGATGGAAGTGAAAGTTGAAGTGAAAGTACAGTTTTTCAGAGTGCTAACAGCGCGATCTGTTACGGAATGGGGGAGATGCAGAAATTGTGATACTGTTGAGCGTTACTTTTTCTTCACAACATTAAAAAACAATTAAAGTTTTTTGCACCCTTTCGAAATAAAAAAAGGCAGTTTTTTGTACAAACTTAAAAAAATGCAGTATACTCGAGAAAAATCTACAAACCATAAATTTAAAATTTAATTGTACGTTATGAATTGCACTTCTATGCGAACAACTTTAAACGAGTTTTTTGATATGAATCATAAAACAAACTTGGCACATTATTATAGTAAGCCCATTAAGCTTAACAAATGTTCAGATTTTTTTTTTTTTAATTTTAACGATCACAATCTAAAAGATAATACTAATGTAGCTTTGAATGATTGAAAGAGCTGCCGACTTCAAAACTGACTTGTTACAAGTGTATAAAGCCATAATAATAAATTATATTTATTTAAATTCAATGCTCAATTACACATAAAATGATGGAAAGATATTGGGATAATCCTTTAAAACAGTTCTGAAATATGCAATATGAGAATTTATAACATGAATAAACGTTTATCTCACAATGATGACAGAAGATGCGTCAGATTACTGTGACTAGCATTACATTCCGATGTTGCGGATAAATTCTAAAAGCTTTAGACGCGGATAACCTGAATTTAACACAAGAGAGCGATAAAGAACAGCTATGGAGTTGACTACTAGCCAGCTTTGCAGCTTACACAAGACACGAAATACGTTGACTCGTTATCTCTAACCCTGTACACAGCGTTCTATTGAATTGGATGCCATCGCGGAGCCTGGGTCTTATGCTTTACTAATGCATTCAGTAGACTAAAATTCAGTTACTCTTGTGCAGATCTGTTTCCATATGTCATTGAAATTGTCCTGCTTTCCAGAATTTTGTATGGGATAATTGAATGCGGATTGCATTGCGCTGGGCATTTTGTGATTAAGGTTCCGAGCGTTATTAATCATGTGTGCTTGGGATGCATGTATTCATATGCATTATTTTTTGTGTAGACAAAGGTGAATTATTTACGGTCTTAAAATAAAGTTTCATGTTCAGCATTCAAAATAAATATATCTCTCGCGATAAGCGAAGTGACATTATAGTATTCAAAATCGGCTTAACAATACAAGATACAATTCGTAGTTAAAAGTTGGGAATTACAAAATACAAAATGTCTTTTAATCATTTTTATCATTAGTTATCTCTATTTGTACACTCATTTTAATAGCACAACATGATATTTAGCGGTTTTAGACATTTAGAGGAAATGTTAAAAACTTCGTAGTTTCTAATTAAAAAAATTGCAGTTGTCAACTATTTTAGTTCGAACGTATATCAACTTTATACAAATAAATAAATTTAAAATTACTTATTTGGATAGAAAGGAACTTAAAAATTTTTATTCATAACAAATGTTTAAAAATGAAATAACAATAAATACTTGTCACAGGCCCTCCCCCCCCCAAAAAAAAACCTTAAAGGCTGTAGTTTCTAAATAGTCGGGAGAAGGTAATAATTTATTTCTAAAAGTATATGCATATTAAAGTATCTATGTATAAAGTAATACTTCTTGAAAAAATGTGATTTTCTCATGGCGTATTATTTTTTAGTATACGATTTGACTTTTAAGATATGCTCAATAAGGAGAATAACACTTTTAAATACACTAATAGTCCAAGAACCCATGAGTGCCAGACGTAAGTCATAGTACAAATTTCCAAAATTTTTCTGCGTAAGGACATCACAGCAGGTAAGGATCGCTATTATTTAAGCTGAGTCACACTCGTTTTGCTAGGAATCAGGTAACAAAGGTGCGTAAAATTGCTGCAAAAAGCTAAATATGATAGATTTATTCCATGCCACGTGACCTAGTGGTCCCCATTCAGTCATCTCTGATTTCGAGGACATTCTACAAAGTTACAGACATGCCTTCGGAAGTAACCTCTGCAAATTTTCAAGTTCCAAGACGCAAATGGATCTAGAATACTTTAAAAAAAAAAAAAAAGAGGGCTCCGAAATGGCTTTTAATGGGGAAACCGTGCCAATTTGCACGTCTTACCTTTGTGAGAAACAGTTTTAGCTATCAGTGCAAAAATATATTCAGTTTTTTCATTAGGTGTTTCGCCTTCAAAATTGTCACGGCCGTTCCAGACTGATTGAGTCCCAAACAAGGGCAAAATACAGCCTCTGGATTTTGTTGCTTTTCAATAATTGCACTCTAATAAGTTCTTCGGTATTTCCTTGCAATTCAGCTATAGCTTCAGCCATATTTTCTTCAATATTTTTCCTGGTAAATCAGTAAGGTTGCTGATTTATTCCAGAAATATGATTGCCTTGCAGTGGGAAGGTTTTCGAATTCTCCAAAAACATTTCTATTTTATTTCGGAAGGATTGCTGCCTATTAGTGGAATCTTTTCATGTTTTTTTCTCGGATGCATTACCGGTAGAAAATAAGCACAGTACCATCCCATTATTTTCCCCAGCTACGTTTCAATTCTTTAACAGTGTAAAAGACAGACATATGTAATTGCAACGAAAAACTAAATGGAACAGGTAAAATGAACTAGAATACTATGTAGCAGTGAGGATATTTCTTTCTTTTTTGCAAAAATTTTTAATTCGTTATTTTATGTCTAAACATTTAGTAAAGAGTAATACAAATAGTCTTAACAGAAAATTAGACGTTTATCATGGCTATATGTAAATATTTCTTACCATCGTCAATTTCTCCAAATTTAAGTTGAATTCGACATCTTTTTTTTTTTGCCATATTTGTCACAAATATGGAAATATATCGTAATGTTGTCAACAAAACATTAGAGATAAATATCTTGCAGTATTTTTCCAAGTAGTCGCTACATTATGACTTCACATGTAATTGTTTTGAAATTAATGTTGATTTGAGATTAAAAAAGAGTAAAAAACCCTTTTGGAATATTGGAACTTCACTGAAACAAAGAAAAAGACAGATGCAGAAGTGAACTCTACACGGATCCTATACAATAAACTCAATCGGTTGAAAATGTATATTTGAGACTTATTTCTTCTTTTTTTTCTTTTTTCTAAACGTTTTCTGCTGAATTCGAGCTTTTTTTCAAAACAAGTGCTGCGAGAATGATTTAAGCTAATTAACGCTATATTTTGGTGAACAAAAACCTTTTTTAGAAGTAAGAAATAGAAAACTGTCTTGCAAGTCGCAAATTTTAATACAAAAAATCTCATTAATTTTGATAATTAAGCATTTTAAATGAAATAATGCCTATGTTTAAAATTTTATGTCTCAATATTTATTGTTTTTAAGAAAACATTCCCGCCACGTTGGAGCATTTCTTCACAGCATTTATTGCAAATTTAAGAGATTTTATCTAATTTTTCATGAAATTAAGCAATTATTTCTTGTTTTAAATTTCTGAAATACAAGCAAAAATGAAAGGAATTTCGCAAACTTTGAAACTGTGGATTAAAAAAAATAGCACTTTTCAGCAAACTATTTCTATTAAATTCTTGGACGATCCGTTGTGATCACACTAAATCCTGTTTTTGTGACTACTTCGTGATCCCAAGTATTACAATAAAAAGTTCAACCAAGACCTTCAGCAATTTATTTTGCCTTAATAAACAACTAAGACCAGAGAAATCCTCTGAGTAAAAGTAATGTCAATTCTTTTCAATTCCAGTTGGAAATAAGATCATTTGATGCTTTATCTCTTCCTATTTCAACTATTCTACGGCAGGAAGCATGGATTGAGAGAATATTACATTTCCAAAGTCTATATTAGAAATAGAAATGTAATCTTATTGCTACAATAGAGTGATGAAAACGAAAAATAAAGGAAAAAAAACTGATTAATAATGGATTGAAAAGTTTTTAGTAAAAAAAAAAAAAAGTAGGAAATAGTTTTTTTTTTTTTTTTTTGTGTTTCATTATAAAATATTTTCGTGTAGGAGTAGAGTATTTTCTAAATTAAATGGAAAAATTTTAACTTTATAAATTTACTAAGAACTAGCAGCTTTTCGCGAGAAGCTGTTTCATGTCTACACAATTTTTATCTCTCGTATTTCACGGCATTCGTCCTTTATTTCAGAATATGCCATCAAATTTATTTAAACAGTCGATGACGGTAACTACTTTATGAATCTGCTTTTATCATTATTCATGCTCATAAAATTATTACTTAATCTGCTTATATCATGATTCATACGATGTGGGTGCGATGTGATCGACAAAGACACTATTTTACCTTCTTATTAGCCTACTTTACAATTCGTTCGATATTAATTAATTTATTTTATTTAGTTTAGACTTTTTTGTGCTTTGTGTTATTTGTGCTATGTATTCAACCACTTTTCATGTCTTTTTAAAACATTTTTTTAAATACTTTAACCGGAAAGTAGGCTAAAGATGTTATAAAAAGTTATTTTAAATTGAAATTCAAAATCTTAACGGAATTTTCCTACTTATCAACTAACAAGTAATAATCATCTTTCTTGTCGAGTATCTGTCCCATAAATAGTTGATACGGTAGCAGCGTTGACACAAATGGATACCATTTTACGTTTTTTTTTTAAAATATCATTATTAAAAAAAGTACCGAAAAATGTTTTCTATTCATCCCCTATACAAGAGGTGTTTTTATTTTATTTTTTTGAATAAGTATAATGCTAATTTATTAATACAACATGAAACTATGAGTAAGAGGATACGTTTGTCCCAACAGACATCTCAATATATTTTCTATTCTTTCTTGTGATAAGCAAAATTTTCCGAGAGTGCAGAAGGTAAAACAAATTATTCGTCACTCCATAGCTCGAATACCCTTTCTTGCAATGATTAAGTACCAAAAAATGTAAAATATTTCATCCCAAGTGCCTCCTTTAGGGTAACACATAGGCATGCTGTGTGCATAGACATTATGAGATTAGTATTTTTTTTTAACTACGTGATTCATTACTCGAGTCATCATCTATAATATTATTAATATCATTAATATCATAATTAAACAGTGATTAAAAATTAGTTATTTGCATTGTTCTGAAAACAATTGAATTTATTCTGCAGTTCTAAAGAAATAATTATTAACCTTAGCTAAACTATTTGAGTTTTTGCCTCCACCTAATTAAAAAAAAACATTTATCTAGCCTTCAATCGCTGCAGTGTCTAGCTGGAATAAACAGTATGCAAAAAAAAAAAAAAAAAAAAAAGAAGAAGAAGAAAAAATCTTCAAACTATTATCGCATAGCAAAATGAAAAATAAAGTGAGGCAGAACGTTTATATTTTTAGCTAGGACAAAAAAAAAAAAAGAAAAGGCGAAAATTTTTGTCGCCTAGTGCCCTCAACTTTAATTCACTGCTCTGCAAAAGATTAAATTATCTGCTGTAAAGCTTCGTCAAAAATAGATTTATAGTTATTGTCATAGTATTGTGTTTGGAAAGAATATGATGTTTCTTGGAGATATTTCGCTTATGAGTAAAATCATTTCTTATTTGAGTGGATTATAGTATGAAGATAACATAATTCGATAAATTAAAATCCCTAATGGTAGATCATTCTAGAACAAAACTACCACTATATATTCGTGAGCATTTCATGGATGATTTAGATAGCATATCATGTCAGAATTAATTCATTTAATGGGGAAATTAAAAATTTTTAAATCAGCAATAATGAAAAGAAACAGACGGGATAATTTAAGAAGTAACGCAAATACGAATGTAGAAAACAATTTGCTCAACTAAACAAAGCAAAGAAATGTCCCCTTCCTCTTTCGATAATCAATCAAATAGTTATGGAAATAATTTATCTATTATTAAATGATATTTTTAAAGTCTTACGGCCACGTCAGAGCACAATGTGTGCAAAAAAAAAAAAAAAATCATCAAATGCCGAAAATGTCGCAAAACTGGACATAAAAAGCATTATTGTATGGAAAAAAAGCACAATATTGATTTTTCTTCAAGAATTGATGAATATCGAAGTCATCATCGTACAAATGAGTGCTTGAGAACAAGCTGCGTTATGTCTGCTATACTTTCTAACGTTTATTAATTATCTCTCGATATCCCATCTCTTTAGACATAGGTCAGAATATCCACAATACTTGATAAAACCTTTTTAAAAGAATTAAAAAAAAAACAAGAAACTCATACGCACGGAGAAAAAATATTGTCATTTACTAAGCTTTAAAGAGACTTATACGTTACCGCATGTGTTTGTTTTATATTTTTTAGTTGCCCTTTGGCTTTAGCTACAGGGCCTTCTATAGCTCATTGGTATTTAGAATATCATTGTCAAATTTGTTTTAAGATTGTTTTTAAGATTGTTTCTGCCCTCTTGCGTCAAGAGATCAATTTGAATTTGATGAATTGGAGACACAAAGACACTTTTCTTTTTTGCTGTATTAAAACACCAAAAACTAAATGCAATCAACTATGTCATATTACGTATTCTTTCAAAATATTCAAAAATCGACGGTATTTTTTTTTTCTTCGAGAGTTTAATTCTAACCATAAAGAGTCATTTCTATATGACATATCTTTCACGGCGAAAGGGTCTCATCCATCCATGTCGGCATTCCACAAGACACGCCGATTATCAACCACTGATAAGCATTAATGTCATGCTGAGGACGGCAACCGGGCTCGTGTTGAGGAGATTACATTGCCAGTGACATTTCTGACACAGTTGGATATCTTCGGAGGTAAAGTGGAGTTTAGTAGCTATAAGTAATTAAGTGCTTATTTTATTTGCTCTGTAATCGGTTACTTACTTTTTTTCGCGGTTCCGCATTTCAGTATTTGTAAAAAATCCTATACAGTGACATTCGGTTACAACGACTACCGATTTAACGAAATATTAGTTTAACTAAATAATATTTCAGTCCAGATTTAATATTCATTGCAGTGCTTCAACTCCATTTCAATGAAATTCACGTTAGATCGAGACAACATTGCGGAACCTTGGTTGTAACGAGATTTCACTGGATAAAGCATTGAACTACTTTACCCTACCCTACACCTTTACCCTTTACACTACTCTACTAAAGTAGGGTTACAAGTGAATCCACGAATAATAATATTATCCCATGAAAATACCATTTGAGGTAGTGAGAAGCAAAGGTTAAAAGTGGACATTTTCAAGTTTTGCGTAAATTGCATTTAAAGATCAGATCCTAGGTAAGCTTTCAATGATTTTTTTTCTAAATCATGCTGTATAGTAGCAACTACCAGGGCTACTAGTACCATCTCTTGCTCGAAGACAAAGAAGAGGTTCACCTACCATGTGTACCGGTTATCTCCAAATTTTTAATTTGGCCACTTACACCCCTTTTGCTTCTCTTTGCCTCATTTGTACTAATCTTATCTCTTTATAATACGTCTTTCTTTTTTATCACAATTTTAAAAACAAAAATAAAGAAAAGCTTCATTTTACAGGAGGTTTTATCTACCTTTAGAGTTGATAAATTTGATTAAATAAATCCAAAAAGTCATTAACTACTAAAGGATTTTTAGTAGTTTACGGCGTATCTTACCTCCGTTTAAAACGTCTTTCTTTTGTATTAAAACAAAAACGAAGAAAATATTTTACCCGAGGTTTTATCTATACTTCGAGCTGATAATTCAAATTGATAATTCCAAAAATCCATTCATCCTACAAAGTTAAATTATTTCGCAACATGAGTTTTTAACCATTTATAATTTGCATAAAGCAGATAAGCATAACGGATAAAACGTACGATTAACCTCTCCCCTTCCTCCTTGGAGGAATTGGCACCAAAAACTAATGGACCTCAAACCACACTTGGGTAAATGTGTGTTCCAAGTTTTGTTCGAATTCAAGCAATAGTTTTTGTACTAGAGCGACCCCAAAAATCTGGTCACTCACAAACAGACACACAAACCATTTTCCGAAAATGCTCGAAATGGACACAGCACACTAAAAACGTGCACATTTACACGGCAGAAAGACGATGCTGTAACATGCAAATGCCTAGATTTTCAACGCATTTTCGTAAAATAGCAGGCGGTGGGGCCACCTACAATACCTTTAATGAAATAAATTGAATAGCAGTTGTCACACACACAAACTGCATTTAAACATAGTTTTCACGAAGAAAACTTATTATTATGTATCATGCATAAAGGACAAATACTTACCAGTACCCTTTATTCTGGGGTAGAGATTAAATCGAAGTTCCATAAGTTTGCGGTGTATTGTATCGCAGTATTGCTCCTGGCGTCGTTTGAGATCCTTTGACTGCCTATCGAAAATAAAATCGAAGGATTCGGCAGGGCCATAAGAAACGCCCCGGTGTTCTCAAAGTGATCCGTTAGTGCTGATAACGTAGATGGTGGAAAATTATCCGTGGAGCGTTAATGGAATGGAAAACTACGTCGAAAATCCTAAGTTAAAAAATAGGCTCACTTGCTAAACAACAAGAGTCTTCACGAACATATTCAACAGTGTGGTATGTCGCTTAATAACTACCAGTCTGGCTATTTTTGACTCTCAACCTGGTTCTAAGAGATGTTCCCAAACACGAGAGCAAACTTCATGTTGCTGTAATCTGAGCCGGATTTCATCCGAAAACATGAGGTCAGGCTTCATCTGCATTACTCACTGCAGGTTTGATATTGATCACACCGTTGAAGGAATTTCTGCCTGTGATGTGCGTCAAAGGTAGCCAAAGTCTTCCTTACTTACGACGCTGCTGCAAAAGAAGCGAAAAGATCTGTGCAGACACTTTTTGTCTCCGGGCCCGTGACATGGCAGCACAACTCATTAAGGCTCCACATGCTATATGTCTGTCAATCAAGTTGTTAGTAACAGCGGACCTCTAAAATAACAGCACAAGGCTTCTTATGACTCTCCTGAACCCTACGATTCCATATCCGGCATACAGTCCTATGATCTTGGCTGACGCCAGCGACAAAGTTGTGATATAACTAGCCGCAATGCTAATAGACTACAATTTAACCTTTATTACATTCAAAAACGAATTGTTAAGCATTTGACCTTCAATACGTATAAATAGCAAACAAATTTTTCTCTTGAATGCAATGCTCAAATGCAGTTTATGAGTGAGAAACTTGCAACTCAATTTATTATTCGACTTCAAAAATGGAGGTTATGATTTTGTCTAGCGGCTTTTTATGTATGTTTTCGTATTATTCCAAGAATACAGGACCGATTTGAAAAATTCTTTTTTTGTTTGGAAGGGTATACTTTCCAGATGGTCCTATGTTAATTTTGTCTGGATTTGATGAGGGGTCTCGGAGAAATCTAAGAAACTTCGAATTTCTTACGTTGTGGCTACGTAGACCAGCTTTTGTCAACTGCGAGAAACGTCACAGGTTACGTGGTTTTGGCGTGAATAGTGCATTTTTTCAACGGTGGAATCTTGTTTCGAACAATATTTAATTCTCACACATCGGGATGTTTGATTTTCATGGCGCAACCTGTTAATTTTAATTAGAGTCTTGATAATGTATTTATTTCTCAAGTAGCAAATCAGCAAATTAAGTGTAATTTTGCTACGAAAATAGTTGAATTAGATAATTTAACATATATATATATATATATATATATATATATATATATATATATATATATATATATATATATATATATATATATATATATATATATATATATATATATATATATATATATATATATATATATATATATATATATATATATATATATATATATATATATATATATATTTGCTAAAAAAACTTTATTTATTCATTAAAGTTTTTTTTTTTTTAATATTTCAGTTTTGAAATATATTTAGTGTTTAATTCAAGGAAACTTGAAGACAAAAATCCCCCCAGCCTCCGACAATTAAATTTATATTCCTTAATAAATATATTGTAACTGGAGTACGATTTCTGAAATATGACAAGTATTCTAGATTTAATGTTTCATGACGCCGTCAGATTAAATTACAGTTATTGCAATATTAATTAACAGACTTCGTTGGAATTTTTTTATGTACTATGCTCAACGATTACTAGAAGACGCATGAACCGATTAGGAAAATTATTTTTCTGTTTGAAACGGTAAACTTCTCCCGGTCATCAGGTGGTCTTCATGTCCGCGTATGAGGGATCCTGGAGAAATCGAGGGAACTCTTCAAATTTCATACTCGCGCTTTGTTGTTTGTAACTTCATAGCGTCTTACTTAGTGAAACTATTTTTATGTTTTTTTTTATGTTTAATGTACAGGAGTGATCTAACTTAGGTCCCAAACGTTAGCTTCACCATATTTGTTCTTTAAAAAAAGTTATGGGCAAAAAACAGTAAACTTCATTTAATTTCAATATTAAGCGATTAAACATAAAATCCATTGTTAAAGGAAGTGACATAAAACAAAGGTACTTTCTTTTCTCAGTGTTAATGAAAGTACTATGAAACATTAATATTAATCAGGGGCCCCCTTAAGGGCGGGGGAGGGGGTGTTTTGACGGGTATTTTTCCTTTTCGGGGAAGTACCCTCTCAATATTTCCCCTGTATTAGTCATTAGTAGTCATATCGCAAATTTTTAATAAAGACTCATCTGAAGCAAACAGGAAATTCATTTAGTATCATTGGTCTAGTAGTATTTTGATCTACATATATAAAACATCACAGTAAATACTTTGTTTCTTGTGCTAATCTTAACACGGCCAAGTAAAGAGAAATGTGATTTTTTTCACGAGTTGCGTGATACGTATTATTGTGAAATATAAAATAGTTGGAAAAACCATTAACATTTAAATGGTTCTAATTAAATTAGTGCACAAATAAATTTTGAAGAGGAACAAAGATCAATTTTAGTACCAATTGTTATAAAATGTAATGCACAGTAAGATTTTTTTTCTTTTTTTAGCAGACTTCAAAGAGACGTTCTCAATTTGTCGGAATCTTTTTATGTGTATGCTCTCTTAAACTCAAACACGCATAAACCAACTCGGGAAATTATTTTTTTTTCTCGTTTGAAAAGGTATATATTTCCCAGGTGATCACATGGTCATCAAGTCAGTATCTGAAGATGGGATCCTTGAAATATCAAGAAAACTCTTCAAACTCTATGGGCAAAGTTAAAGCGATTTCTGTTGTTTTTCAGTGACTCGTGATTTTTTTTTCAGGAAGCATACTTTGATACGTCAAACTGATGATGAAGAAAATTTTCTTTGTAAATAATTGCAAATTTGAATAAGCCTTTCTTCACAGTCTTCGGAAGTCTCCGAGACGCTCTGTTCTATTTTCTTTTTTGCTCATCTTAGCTGTTTTCAGACTTTTGTGCTCGACGCTTTCTCACTCGAGATGTACGTAAGGACTCTACTCTACGTATTTATTTTACATTTACACCATTAAAAAACAAAAAATAAATTATGTTCAAATAAAAAAGAACCGACTTCAATAAACAAAGAGGAACTAAAAAGTAAAAAAAAAAAAAAAATGGTCTTACTTACATACGATTTCCTACCCAAACGTATAAATCAAATTTATTTTACATTTCCAGTGCAAAAATCACCTAAACTAAAATATAAAATATAAACTCACTCAAATATAAAATAACCACATATTTTAATTATTATACGATGAATTTTTTTAATACCTCACTAATTATAAATGATCTCTTAATTTTTAATAACCATTTGAAGTCTGGGCCTCCTATAAACTACTACCTAACATAGCTGACAACCCATCAAATCCTGAGTTAAACACTAATTTAACAAAACGCGAAACTCTTTAAAACTAAACCTACACAGTGATGTTAGGTAGTAGTTTATAGGAGGCCTCGACTTCAAATGGTTATTAAAAATTAAGAGATCGTATACATTTAGTTAGGTATTAAAATAATTCATACTGTACAAATAAAAATCAATGTTTATTTTATAACTGGGTGTTTAGTTTAGTTGATTTTTGTGCAGGAATTGAAAAATAAATTTTATTTATACATTAGGGTTGGAAATCGTCTGTAACTATGACCAATCATTTTTTACTTTTTAGTTCCTCCTTGTTTTTTAAAGTCGGTTCTTTTTTTATTTGAAAATAATTTATTTAATTACACGTAACGGCTATTTTGCCACCGCTTATTTTACATGCGCTGAAAATCTAATCAATTGCATATCACAAAACTTTCTTCCTGTCATGTAAAGATCAAAGCCGCTCCGTGTGCGGCAAACAAGTCGTGACGAGTCGCGTCACGCGACGCCAGTGACTGAACAAAGTATGTTTTGAGGAAAACAATATTAGTTTACAGATTTTAGTGTTTCATTTATAACTTTACTACTATTTGTGACATGTTCTTTGTTACGAGTAGGATTTGATGTATGCTTATGTTGCTTTCACTTATCCGTAGATGACGAGTTTAGATGCTCTGTTTTTTTAGTAATTTTTAGTAACCTCAAAAATGTACCTGAAGGGCAAAGCGGATTTGGCAAGGTGGATACCACATTTACTATGCCCGGTCATGACAAGTCCCTTCATTCGAACCTGGAAGTCCTTCAATTTTAAGATCTTGAGACAATGCTACCATTGAACACTGTCCTTATACCCCCATGGGATCTGAAACAAAAGAATAAGTCAAAGGCAATGATGTTCATCTAAACCTGGATATTCTACGAAGTACTACAGTCCTTAAGTTTTACGACCTATTCCTCAGCCTGTTAAACCAATAACAACACGTTAACGAAAGCTACAGACATCTACACCCCTGACAAGTACTCTAGTAAAGGACAATATGAAACAAAATTTTGAAAAATTAAAAAAGAATCATGAAGTAACTAGATGATGTTTCGACTAAAGCTTCTCAGAAGACTATTAAAAAGACCACTACCAATAAAACTAAATCAGAAATCTCCGCTACAAAACATAGGACTGCATAAGAGAATGATAAGAAGAAGGAAGTAAAGAAATTTGATGATGTAAGGTGCATTTTCCGTGCTGTTAATTGAAGAAGATGATCAGCCAACAGATAAACTGGATACAATGTCGTATTTGTACTCAATGATGTCATAAAGAGTGTTCAGCTTTCGAAAATGGTAATGATTTTGTTTGTAATAACTGCAATGAATAGTATTGAAGCATTTTTTTTCTAAATATGTTCCTAAATTTTGGATGTTGATTTTTTTTTAGTTTGATTTCTTTGTCTGTTATAATAATTTCTGCAATAATTAGTATTGTAGAAAAATCTTTTTTAATATGAACCTTTAATTTTCGATGCTTATTTTATTTTTAAGCTCAATTTATTTGTTTGTAATAACTACAATAATCAACATTGTATCAATTTTTTTAAAAATATGTTCCTTTAATTTTCGACGTTTATTTTATTTTTAGTTCGATTTCTTTGTTTTTAATAACTACAATGACTAACATTGTAGCAAATAAAATGTGTTTTTGGATACGTTCCTTTGATTTTCGATGGTACTTTTATTTTTAATGTTTAGTTTCATGACAAATAATGTTGTTGTTCGCTTTGCCCTAGTAACGAACCCACTTTAACCGGGATGTAATTAGTATTAAGAACAACTGCTATTGCATTACGTAAGTTCATCAAATGAAGACCGATTATAAACATTTCTTTCAATTTCCAAAGTTATAACTAAACTACAATAATTAAGAAAAAAGCTTAAGGTATTCACGTTGCCCGGGCTTCTCCTAACCGCCCAAGAGGAGGGGCAGGCTTGGATTAACAGGCGTCGTTTCTAAAAACAATAACTCCAATGAGTAGGGTCCTGTCGCAACTCGTGATTGCGAAACACATAATTTGAATCCAAAACTTCAGATTTCAAATTAATTTACTTCTTTACATTTTTTTCATCAGTAGTGCAATTTCTTCAAAGTAAGATTGTGAGATGGGGATAACGATCGTCAATTTTGTTCTATTACTTAGTCTGCCGTCTGTTATAACACCCAATAATAGCATGAATCTAACAACATATGTTTCTTTAAATGATATTATGTATTTGATGACGACTTAATGTGTAGATATATTTTTTCACACACGCATTAGGGGCTGTTCTTTTACAATGATATGACTCATTGCGAATTTGAACAAACTTAAAGATTGCGATAATTTTTAAATATTATGTGTACTTAAATAAAGAAAAAAAATCTGTAGCTGTTTCTTTTCGTAAGGTGCTACCTATACAAAATTTCTACCTTTTTTGAAAGAATTATCTCTCTTCAGAAATTCCTCTTAACAAAGTTAATTTTTCTCTGATATATTTTTTTTTTACTTTTTCTTTTTTGCATGAAAGCGTGATAAAAAATCTATCAAACGTATCATTAATTTTCACTTTACTGAACATATTCGGTTTTCCGTCTGCACTATTTTTTTCCATCAATGGAACTCATCGTGTGCTTTTGTCACTTAAATTCCCGAATTTTAGACTAACGATCAGAATTTTATAGATTTGGGATCAAATGAGTTCTTTTGAAAAATGAAACTTTAATGCTCCATCTCATTTTTTATAATCATTCTCTGGATCGAGTCCAGAAATATGTAATAGAAATACTTTTTTTGCGAAGTTATATTAGGACAGGTCCCAAAAGGAAATAAAGAGTTTTTAGCGTTGAGTTTCTATTAAATTTAATGGAAGCTAGTAAACAGAAACTCCTTTGATATATCTCACTGCAAAGCATTTTGTTTTGGTAGTTGTTAAAAGATGAAGAACTCCCTTGAAAAATAAAGATCATGTTCTATTCTGAAACACTATTTTGGATTTAAATGTTAAAAAATAACTACAGGTCTTATAATATTTACAAGTATAAAACGTAAATAGTAAAACAAAGTATAAATAATAAAGGAATCATTAAGTATCCCCATTAAATTACTTACCCTTTAGGAAAAAGTTATTTTTAAAAGACTTAGTGTAAAAATTATTGCCATCAATAATGTTCAAATACAGTGATCTCTCGCTTATACGCGACCTCTGTTATACGCGTTTTTCACTTATGCGCGTTTTTCTCACGGGCCCGACCAGCGATATAGGAAAACAATGTTAACTCTTGTTCATTTATATGCGAAACCTGAAATGCATCTTTCACTTATGCGCGATAAAAAATTGTCAAGTTTTAATTAAATCACCTATTCCCGCTTTGCTTATCGGAAGATTTGTACCATTCTTGATGTCTCTTGGAATGCTTTCACACACCTTTATTCCAATGTTCAAAATGTTTCCAAGAACGCGTTTGTTTCGCGCAAGTGTGCAATTGGGGGTGCAGTTAGTCTTGTGATCGACATCGAGAGGGGAGAACGGGGTTACATGCGAAAAGGTTGAGCTTCCTAAAAGTCGTGGTGAAGCGGAAAGCATTGACATAGCCTATCGAGGATCATTTGTATCCTCACAGACTATGACACTGATCACGCAACAGTTTTTAGGTTTGGTAGAATTCGCTTACATACTGTACAGTGATAAAAAATGACAAAACGTGCAACTTCAAATTTTACATTTTTATTAAATTACAATGCATAAATGGAAATTATGTGCGTATTTATTCATTAGTATCAGTAGTGTACTATTAGTATTACTATAACTGTTGATAACTTACTGTATTTAAGCTGATTTTTGGGGTTTTTCACTTATGCGCGAATCTCACTTGTGAGCGAAAATTTCGTTGTCCCCTTTGGTTGCGTATAAGTGAGAGGTCCCTAGTAGCTTACACTCGATTGCAGTGTAAGCTACTAATTCTGAAACCAGAATATTTCGAAATTGTTCTCTTAAGTGTACTACAGTTAACTCTTGATAATTAAAGGGTGTTTTTTTTTAGAGGTAAATAACTTTATTTCGGGAACAATGTTTGCTCTGTGTGCCATTTTGATAGTTGTCACTTGTTTTGTGTTTAGTTTGGTTTGCCATTTCATCATGAATAGACAACAGGACGGTGCAACATGCCACACAGCACGTGTCACAATTGATTTATTGAAGAAACTTTCGGTGAACGAATAATTTCGCTTAATGGACCCGTGAAATATCTTGCGAGATCATCCGATTTAGACTTTTTTTCATGGGGATGTGTGAAGTCTCAGGTCTACACCGATAAGCCACACACAATTGACGCCTTGGACAAGAACATTCGCCACATATCACTCACATACGGCCCCCATTGCTGCAAAAAGTGACAGAAAATTGGACTTCCCGATTAGACGTTCTCCAAGTCAGCCAAAGTCTCCATATGCCAGAAATCACATTTAAATAAAAATGGCAAAGAATCATCTTTCGAATAAAGCTGACCGAAAAATCGAACCGAAGATGGCGATTTATATCATTTAACGGTGTTGCATTTGAACCTAAAGTTCTATACCTTGGGAAAAAAAAGAAAAAAACACCTTTTAGAAGCCTTATAACTTGAATTCTCCTTTATTTTGACGTTTTATTCCGTTTTAAAGTAATTTAATCTTAATAATACTGTCTCTTAGATAGTATGAAATGTAGCCGATTGGACCAATTTTTGCCACGGCTGACGACCTAAACTTTCATTAAAAACATTATGGCGTGAACTTTAGAGAAAATTTATATTATTTAATGATCATTAATAAATTAAAAATTCACATTATTTTACACGCTAAAACATGTTTACGGTTAGATAACAAATTTGAACATCTAAATATGCAAGATCATTGAAGTTATTATCTTGGAATACCAGCTGTGTGTAAGTACAGCAAAATAATGAGACCTTATTTGCGGCTCAAATAAATGCAACTAACCTCCAAATCTCTAAGAGTAAACATTTAATGAATCTTCATTGTGTGTCTGAAACCTTAACTGCTTGCGGTGGGTTGGAAATAGTCTTAGCAAATAGGCATTAACTTTGCTTCCTAAAATGCTCCATGAGAAAATAATTCTTAGTAATACATTCAAGTTTTGATACCTATTGTATAAAAGCAGTGATTAGTTTGAAATCAAGCATGAAACCAGAAACAGAACGCTACAATTTTCTGTCATGTAAAATTATCTGTCGTACTAATTTTAGACACATAAGTTAAAAAAGATAAAGTTTTCATTAAATGTTTGATGATATGGAAAGTATGCCAAACAAGGCCAACCTAATGTTTAGGGGCTATTACTCATTTATGATTCAATTCGCTAGAATTTTTGTTTTTTCACCAAATGACTCATAACAAATTTAAATTAAAAAAAATATTTCGATGTGAAAGTTTAAGTTTAAATTATGTTTGTAAATTTTGTTTTCAAAAATACTGCGAAATGACGGGGGCCCCTCATGAGACCAACTGTTAAACGACTAGAAAACGTAGAAATTACTGTACTAGTACTCTAAATAGGATTAGCGTTTTTATGATAGAAAAAAGTTTTCTTGTCAAAAACCCTTGTTTACATATATATATATATATATATATATATATATATATATATATATATATATATATATATATATATATATATATATATATATATATATATATATATATATATATATATATATATATATATATATATATTTGAGTCTTTAACTGCTTTCTAAATAAAACTTACTCTTGACTATAAACATATATTTTACGCAGGAGACTTTAAAAATTACGGAAAATGATTTAATTCAGCAAACCTTTTTTTTAAACGAAGCCAGAGACTATGACGTAAGTTAATGATAATCTGCAGCGATATGGTTTTTTTTTTTTTTTGGTTTTATGAGCTTTGCACCTTATCAGTTAACTAGGTTTTTTTAACTGTTTAGTATGAGCATTATTATTACTCGAGTCTCAATCATTACCTGAAAGCAGTGCACTCTTATCTTAGAGCCATTCTTATTATCCTTTGTGTAATGGAAGACCAACTCATTACAGATCTTTTTACCTTAAACTAACCTCAATTAGCAACGCTTAAATTTTTTTCATTAGTGTATTTCTGCTCTTAAGTTGTGAGAACACATGGCCCGCGGCCACACCGGGGCACCAACTAAACATTAAAATTAATGTGTATTTTGAACATAAAAACTTATTTCACATCAAAAATAAAGCCTTTAATAATTCAAAAGTTTGAAATATTTGTTGATGCATCAGGAAAATATGTAATCAGCGTTAACCTGTAAAATGGTATAAAACAACTGATATTAGCAACAAAGCATTGTTTGTAATATCAGTTGTATTCATACATAATCAACAAAGTCAGTCATTCATAATCAACAAAGTGTTGTAAGGAAACAAGTTTTTTTTTTGGATACTTTACATGCAAAGCATATCGAATTCTAATCATTGAAGTAGTATTTTTTACAGCTATAGATGCGTGGATGTTAAGTACCATTATCATTGCAAACTTTCTAGGAGTGTTATCCCTTTTTAGCCTACTAAAATGAACGAATGTGAAATGTCACTTTCTCTTCTCCCAGAAACAATCTGAGGAATTTTTTAGTATTCATGATTTATCATCTAAAACAGTTCTAAGCAATCAAAACTGACATTCAGATCGCATTAAGACTTACAAATTAGTTCAGTGGGACCTGTAAGAGCTAGCTGGCATTCAACATGAAAATTCGCAAATAATAGTTTTGTCCCAGTTAACTCGAACACTACAGTATCTTGAATAATTAAAGAATATGAACAATACATTTTTTACGTCTACTAAAATAAAAAAAGAAGAAAAAACCGTGAAAGGAATTCAAGTCTATTGCATCACAAAAATTTTGCTTAAAAGAAACTAAAAAATCAGATAGAAATGTAATGATAAATAATATTGATACATCAAAGAAAGATTTGCATTTAGGTTGCATTTAGTTAAATTTACCTTTTTCTGTCCGTTGGTTGCTATCTTTGAACAGGTTAAGACAGGTTTGAAGAAGGTTAAGACATTTCGTTCTAATATTTTTAGTTAGAAAAAAAATTTTGTTTAGTTCTAAAGGAATAAAAAAGCATAACATTAGGGTTTGCCGAAAAGTTGTGGGTAATCATAGATTCGGAACTTCAAAGCCGGTTTGCTTCAAAGAAGCTAGTTTGAAAAAACTCTTGATAAGGAAAAAATGAGCAAAATAAATTTTCTGGACTGTCTAGTTTAAGAGGATTTTTTTTTCCTTTTTGAACAATAAAAAAGTAATATTAACGAGTTCGGGGCAATTTCAAACAATTTTATTAAAAACAAAAATAATACAGAAACCCCTCGTTACATCACGCCGCTATATATCGCTCAGTCGGATATATCAAATGAGAATTTTTCCTCATTTCCTTGAAAAATTAAGGTTAGTGAAACTCCGTTGAAAATTAGGGATCACTTACGTAGTAAAATTCTTGCAGTTCTCAGGAAAATTATTTAACGAATAAATAAAACAGGGAGGTATTAAATTCTTCTGAATACGCTGCATTTTCAGTTGTAAGCGTTTGACTTCGCATTTGACGAAAAGGCCATTAGCATATATTTAACCGATTTTTATATTATTATGAAAAGTAGTTATTAAGTAAATTTAATTTTGATGATTTTTTTTTTAAAAATGTACTAATAATCAACTATATTTATTGTTAATGCAGCTATCAGTTACTTGAATGTTAGTTCAATCGCTTCTTTTAACGACGTCGGTTACATCGCGCTTCTTTACTGTCTCCAGAAACGCGCGGTATAAGCACTGTACAAAAGGTTGTACTTTAATTCCGAAAAATTAAAAAGAAAAAAAATAGCAGATTATGTATGCGTTCTTAACTTCTGATTTCAAGAAATAAGGAAAAGTTAATAATAGTAATATTTGAAACACTACTTTTCGTAAATTTATCTTTGACGAAATTTAGAGATTGATAGACTCTGAATTAAAATTAAGGGAATACCATGCGGAAATGTTTCTTAGTCCGAAGAAAATGTGCTGATATGAAATCAAACTGAGATTTTACTACTTTGGTCAATATACCATTTTTTTTCGTAAAAGCAAATAAATTGAGTACGAAAAATGAGGATGAAATTAGGGATAAATTACCTTCCTATTTTACGAGGTATATGAACTACTGATACTGCAATAATTCAGCAAAAAAAAATCCCAAGCAACTTTTGGACAAATCACTTTCCCAATCTTCCCACCCTTAAAAAATAAATAAATAACAACTCGCACATTTTGATACAATTTAATTGGTCTACTGTGAAATAAAACTTTGTAAATGTAGAAAACACCGGCTATTCAAAAAGACCGGGAAATGCCGAATTTGCAACTTTTCTCGTTATTTGGACGTGCGGAAATTTTTCTCCTGGTAAAAAAAATTAAAATATACGGCCAAAATGCATAATTTGATTGGTATTAGTTCGAAAAAAAGGGATCATTTACAGATTGAAATTGCACAGATGAAAATTGCGATCACAGAAAGAACCTTTTCGTACAAAAATCGCTTGTTTTAGATCGCAAGCATGCTTATAACATTTTATTTTCCGTCATTTTAAAATGTTTGGTTTTCAAACATCGCCAAACCTACGGAGTTTTTAAAAAATAAATTATTAGCTCGTTCTTTTCCTGATTTCTTTCCTAAAATGAAGGGGGGGGATCAGTATATGACATAACACTATTAAGGATTAACCGGGTAGTTTAAAAAAGAGAAGATGTACAACAAAATTGCATAACCTTATCCTTTTTTTTCTTTATAAATTATTAGTATTTTTGGGTGAACATAATGATAGATTTTTATGTATGGTATGTATTTATTTTATACACAAAGAACATTACACGTTACACGTTAAATCTAGCTAAATCTAACAATTTAACGTGTTCTCCTACCCAGGAGTAATTAACCACAATTCTGAAAAGTGACAACCAAAATTGAATTCAATCCTATTTAAAAGTATAATTACTTTACGTCTTCTTGAAATTACGTAGTTGCTTTGCTAATTAAATAATTTAACTTGTAACATTGCTGCATGTTTAAGAATGAACTAAAAAGAAAAAAATTGTAAAATAAATATAACTTACAGAGCAAATATTAATTACCTGTAGATAACTAATATCCCATTATGCTAATAGTTACGTGATGATATTACAGGAATATAGGTATAAATGTCCCAGTTTTTGTACTAAATTCATGTCGTCTATGTCCCCATTTCCTTCGCTTCTGAATGAGCCTTGCGGATTATCTTTTACTGCGGAGCATTAATGTCACGCTGGGGGAGGATCGAGCGGTAATCTCAGACAGATTGCATTCGGAGTGACATTTCTGGCATTTCTGGAGATCAGTAATTCTGGAATCAGTTGTCGGAAGATTAACACTGCTTAGGAATTCATTTCAGGTACCTTTGCTATGTGATTATAAGCAAGTTAATGAGAATTACTCGTTTTTAAATTCATAGTACACGTTTGGCTTTTATTAATGAAATTTAAAAAAAAGAAGTGGTTGACAAACGAATTTTTTAAAAATCGAAAAAAAAGTAGATTTTTACTCCGTTTAATTCAGGACTTCAGCTATAATCATTCTATTATAGCCAATGTTCGAGTAACGCTCCTGACGACATAAACAATGAAATTCGCACCACGGCATGATAATTTGATAATATGTTTTGGTGATGTTTAACATGTAGGGAAAGGCTTTATTGTGACAAAGCTGAACTGGTTCCGGTAATTTAACTGTTTTACTGCTAAGACCGTGTCATTTCAGTGGTATGAAGAAAGGAAAAAGTAATCAACAATGAAAGTTATCTACTGGAGTTGAAGCTACCTACTGGTTGAAGTTATCTACTGGAGTTAATCCACTGAAGTTAAGGTTAAAATTTCAACTATTAAAATATCACCAAACAGGCAATTTCTTCGTCCAAATGTAAAAGCAATTTTCACCTGTCTTTCCTTGACGGGCAATTTTCTAGTTAACTATAAAAGGAAAATGGACTAAATTACAGAATACAAGAGCAAAAAAAAAAAAAAAAAAAAGACATGTTTATTGTTAAGGGGAAATATATTTTTTCTTGAACCGCAATAACTATGACAGTATGGCAAAATATAGTGGCAATCATTTGAAAGAATTACCAGATGGAAATCCTTTAGTAGTGTAAACATTAAAAAGGTCAAAAAAAAAAAAAAAATGTACTACGGTATTTTCAGAGGAATTTTCCATATGTTTAGCGCAAAAATACCCCATAATGTTTGAGAGATACTGCACACATTAACATTCCAAAGCAAATTCCTTAAATGCAAGCCCATTAATTTTCCTCGTTTTATGGAAATAATGTTAAAATCTTGACAAATGGGCTTTTTGCATCTTTCAAACACTGAGCTATGAGCTCATAAATCAGGCTCATAAATTATGTTGTAGTTCTTGTAGATGTTTCATGGTTATTACTTTTACTATTATGTTTCTTTTTAAATTTATATTAAATTTTTGAAATACCTAATCCTCCCAAAAGATTATTTTTTATTTACAATGATAAGGTGATGTTATTTTTTTTTTCAAAAACAAATTTCTCAAAGTATAAGGGTTTACTTTAAACAATATTCTTAATTAGCTAAGATTTTGAGACTAGAAAAGAAACTTTTCAGAAAAAAATATATAACACTCACTAAATAAAAAACTGCATAAAGGCCATTCCACGAAAAAGTCAAAGCTTTTTCCCGCGCGTGACGGTTCATATATTTCGTTAAAAAGTGATAATTTTAAAGGACAATGATAAAATATTTTGCTAAAGAAAGCGCGCATAACTTTTTAATTTGTTTTGCAGAAAACATTTCTGTATTAATGTGTAAAAGTATTTTTTTTTAATCAAATGCATGAGGTTTCATGGGTGGAACGAAATGGCCGTTTTCCGTGAAATGGTCTATAAAACGTATTGTAATGCTTACAATAGAATTTTTTTCTTACGTGATAAAAACGAATTTAGAAAAGCAGAACTTTTTCAACTATCTCAGTTTAGCACAATAAATTATACTTTTTGTTTTCGACGTCGTAATAGATCCTATTTAAATTATCTACAAAAAATCCAGACATTGGATTTAATTTTAATTTTTTGCATCGATTTCTGTTACTATCATAATTCTTGTGCACTCTTTAGATAAACTCCTTCAAGCCACAAGTTAAGCAATTCATTATAGATTATTCAATTTGCTTTAAAATATTAGTAATGACAGAAAATTAAATGCTATTGGTAGAAAAAATATGGATTTTTTTCTTAAAGATATAAGAAATACAGTATCTGACTGCCGAAGGTATCATAAACTCTAAAGAGTGATTTTCCTTCGTGAAAAAAAAAGAGGACTACAGTAGCAATGTAAGGTGGATGGACCATGTCTGGAAACTGTAACGAATAAACAGTTTTTATGAGTTCAATTACTGTATAAATGAAAGACACAAACTATTATTTAACAATTTGTTTTACTGTGCATCATATAAATAACATTTTTTTTTTATTCTAGATATAATCATCACTTATTGAACTTAACTTTTGTTAAGCTCTTCCAAACGGCCTTATAAGGAACAGGCCAATATTGTAAATTAGTCGTCCAACTTAAAACTACAGTTGTAATAATCAAAATGGCCGCTTTTACTAAAACTACAGAAACAGCTCTTTCATTTAAATGAAACATTTAATGTTAAACATATTATAAAGTTCTTTAAAAAACTCAACGAACATTTCTTATCCCCATCATATAACTATTAATATATTAATCGAAATTATTTAAATATGGCAGCTATGAGTATCATTTTGATAAAAAATAAGTTGCCAGTGCGTTTTAGAATGGAATTATGTAAAAAAATAATAACCCGTAATGGCCTTATTATGGGTCCGTTCTTTTTAAGGCGAAAAGGTTCCTAAGAAGGCTCAACTAGCAATTACCATCTATGATAAATACAGTTATCCCTTGATAAATAGTTTCTAAGAGTGTGTCTTGGAATATTGAATTTCAACGTTGCAGCATTTGAATTAAATTGATCATTTTGTAATGCTTCCATGGCGCGTCTTGAACTATACATTTACCTCATATACTTCCTCTTTTTCTAGAATTTGATCCTGACATTCTTGAAATCGGAAATTATGCGTAAAACATTTAATCATCTATATTGTTATCGACTTATTCAAAAACCTTATTTACAGTAATAACCTTTCCAAAAAAGAAATTTGAAGACATATTTGCAATAAAATAATTTAAAAATTAAATATCTATTAAGTCTGAGTTATATAAAGTTGAATAATCTTCATAAATAACAATATTATAAACATATTTTTTTTAAACTTTCCCGGTACGTATTTATAACTAAAAACTAAGTGTTCATATTTCCATGATTCGTAAATGCCCCTAGCCGTGTACCCTAGCAAGGCCAACTGTCAAACTTTTGATTGACCTTGCAAGGAACCGCCGGCTTCCATAGGAACACTACCAAAATTTTAACTATAATCAAAACAAAATTAGTATGTTTTACTTTTTTTACAAAAAAGGAAGTATTGTAATCGCAAAAAAGTTTCACTCAAAAATCGACCTTAATTTCTATTTTGCTCACCCCCGAATTAATGTTGAGTTTTTTTTTTTTTTTTTTTTCAACCCGACCACACGCGGGTAAGTGCTTCAGAACGTGATAACACCCGAAACATCCATTTTGACATTCCCCGAGCTAATTGCAACTACTTTTCTCGTGACGTCCGAATGTACTTATGTATGTGTATGTATGTGCGTATATGCGTATGTGTGTATGTGCGGATGTGCGGATGTTCGGATGTGCGTATGTATGTCGCATAAATCAAGAACGGTATGTCCTAGAAAGTTGAAATTTGGTACGTAGACTCCTAGTGGAGTCTAGTTGTGCACCTCCCCTTTTGGTTGCATTCGGGTGTTTTTAAAAGGCCCTTTTGCCCCTTTTTAGGGGAAAATCATTGTTAATGTCCATGTATACTCAAGTGGTTTTATAATTTGGCGGACACTTGGCAATATATCGCCAGTCTTTTGGTCGTCAAGTTTTGTCGATAAGTTGGCGACAAATTTAGCGATTTTTTTTTCTTTTTTTTTAAAAAATCTGGTTTCAATTTGGCCATTGATGGTGATATTTGGAGAGTAAACTATTGAATCACATTAAAATTGCCAATAATGGGAAAATGACGTTAAAATTGGAGTTAAAGGAAGTCATGCGATGCACACATGAGCTCGTTTTCCTTTAGTACGACAGCAAATTCTATTTGGCAATTTATAGTTTTAAAAATAAGATAAAAATAGGATATTTACAACTTTGGCGTCGATAACCGAAATCTGCGAAACGAGGTCCCGCACTAACAAAATAGCGACGTTAGCGACTCGCCGCTTTGTCTGCATTCTTGAGTTTGAAGAAGCTAGGTGAGAGGGAAAGGAATTTGTCATAACATGACAATAACTATGATTTTTTTTATAGTTGGTCTTCAAACGAGCATGGCTTTCCGTTGTCCACCCACCTAATATTATCAGTACTTCACATGGAATAAAGGGCCTCAGGCAGAAGATGTTAAAACTACTCTTCAAATCTAATTTTTCATTTTTTGGTAAGCGGATAAATGTTCACAAGAATTCAAAACCTCAAAACAAGGGCAAAAAGTGTCGGCCAAATGTATTGCTGCTAAATTCTCATAAAACACGGGCTTTCTCTGTTTCTTTTTTTTTTTTTAATTTTAGTGTTTACTATTTTTTAACAAACGATCGGAAGAGCACTTCTTTTAGCACACATTCTCCTGGAGAATAACTAAGAATTTTCTTTCTAAAATATTTTACGGTCTCATGGCATATCAATAAACACTGAATTTGAAACTTTTCCGTTTGTCATTCTCCAATTTCCTCACACTTAATCTATGACTTACTTCTCTATCTCAATGGACTAAAGTTACACTAAATAATTATTTAAGAATGAAGTGTGCTTTTACCCTAGAAGTTAACTTTATTCCCGAACTATACATACTTTATCAAACTTAGCAACGAAAGAATTTCTCAAAAGAAAAAAAAAAGAAAAACGAAAAACCGTGTCTGGTTATCTACTACAGTAAAATTATCAGCAAAGAAAAACAGATAGCGGGATTTAATTAGAAATCTTCCTTCTTCTTGAAAACAGCTGGCAAGATCAACTAAACTACTCTTTCTTTCGTTATCAGGTCATTAGATATTAAAGAAAGAACTAAAGATATAAAGTTTACATGATTTCTGCTGAGATATGTATAAACGCTCTCTTTTGGTAGATCATTTTCCACAGAATAATTTAGCTGTTTGTTTTTGCTGATGAACGAAAATGACGAATACTTAATTAAAAGAAAGAATTATAATTATCGGATGCCGATATAATTTACATTCTTTCTGGTTATTATTGAAATTCGAAAAGCAAGTTCTGGGACATTTTTCTTTCAATGTATCTTGATTTGTTACAAAATAGTTACATAAAACAGTTTACCATGCGGCATATTATTTTACCAATGAAACAGAACTCGAACTCAGAACTTTTTCAAAACTAATGTTACTAAAAGACTAACTTTCAATAGTATATTCATATTTACTTTTTTTCTTGTGTTTGTGTAATCGCTTATCTGTGACATAATATGTTCATAAAGGACGAAGAGGATGTAGCCCAATTCAGATAGTTTTGCTTGAAGTTGATTGATAATGATTTCTCTAAATTGTAATGTCGCTGACTCTATAGAATTTGGGTTTATTTTTTTCAGTAATTCGTGATGCTTTAATTTTTGCAGAAACTAGTTTTTTAAAGTATTGTGGAAAGTAAATGACCATTAATAAAGAGAAGCTGACCATAAGTTTTCAAATATTTTCTATCAGACTATTTATGAATCAATCTGTGATAGTAAATGCTGGAACATTTTATAATGGATAGGGAATTAACATATATAAACTGCTATAAAATGTGGTGCGTCATTTCTTGTTAGGTCTAAACTAACGTGTAACGAACATGAATAGCATTCTTGCTCTCAAATTCAAGCGGATCATTGGCCATCAAAATATAGTCTTTATCACATATGATAACATGTTGGAAACGTTTATGTTTTTAGAAATTGCAAAGAATGTAACCCTCATATTATTCATACGTAATTTCATAAACAGTGCAACTGGATCAACTATTAAATTTCAACAACATCAGCTTCATTTCAGTATTCATGGAATTTTTCAACAAAAAACAGCAAGATACATTTATCACCAATAAAAAGTACTTCTGAAAATCACTTACTCCCATCTATACAATTTATATGTATTTTACATTCTATAAGATGCAATATTTTAAGCGTATACAGTGTTAATTCATGAAAATAGGCAAATAATGTGTAAAAAACATATTTCTGAAGTTTGTCAAGCCCTAAGTGATAATCGTTCGTTTTGGAATCCTTCCTTGCCCCCTTTCAAGTGGGGAACGAGGGTTACTGAGCCAAGCAAACAGGAGGCGATGCATCTCAGAATTGATACACTTTTCAGATATTAAGCAGGGCAGCTATATCCAAAGTGCGTACAATAATGTTTCCAAAATGTCAAAAAAATAAAGAATAAAAAGAAAAAGCTAAAAGTTGTTCCTTATGCACTCAAATTAGTTTTGGGTAATCTTCCATTAACCATACTGTAATAAAAATGTGTAACCTTACTCCGTAAACACGGTTGCAGCATTCTGCACTTTGTGTAACCTTATTCCGGCGGTTAGCTTCTTCCCTAGCAATGGAGAAACTTAACTGATAAAACTGGGGTAACGTACACCAGTTTTATCAATTAAGTTACTTCATTGCTATGGAGGCAGCTCAGCTGCCCATGCTTTTACGGAGTAAGGTTACACATTTTTTATTTCCTTTTACTAAACATAAAGTATTGTATTCGCGAAAAATTTTTCACTTAAGAATCGCCCTTAATTTCCATATTCTCACCCCCGAATGAATGTTGAGGTTTTTTTTTTTTTGACCCGACGACACGTGGATATATGCCTAGGGACCTACAGACACCCGAAATATCCATTTTGACGACCCCCGAGTTAATTACAACGAACTTTCTCGTGACGTCCGTATGTACGTATGTATTTGCGTACACGGGTATGTGTGTATGTATCTCGCATAACTCAAAAACGGTATGTTCTAGAAAGCTGAAATTTGGTGCGTAGACACGGAGCCTAGTTGTGAACCTTCTCTTTTGGTTGCATTCGAATGTTCCTAAGGGGGTCTCTTGCCCCTTTTGGGGGGAAATCATTGTTAATTTCGATGTACACTCAAGCTGTGTTATAAATTGTCGGACACTTGGCTATATATTGCCAGTCTTTTGGTCGCCAAGTTTTTTCGCCAAATTGGCGAAAAATTTGGCAATTTTTTTTTTAAATCTCATTTTAATTTAGCCACTGTTGGTGATATTAAGAGAGTAAACTATTGAATCACGTTAAAATTGACAATAATGGGGAAATGACATTAAATTGGAGTAAAAGGAAGTCATGTGATGCACACATCAGCTCGTTTACAGTGCACTGCAGGGCAAAGAACGGTGTTTGGCGAGCGTAGCAGACAGGAGGTTGTGCATCTCAGTATTTATACAGTTTTCAGATAATAAACATGACATTTGAATCCAAAGTGCGTGCAATAATATTTCCATCAAGAAAAAAAAGAAGAAAGAAAGAAAATAAGTAACTGAAAGGTTTTCCTTATGTAAGATAAAGAGATCAAATCACTAGGTGTATCTTCTTACTTATTCTTTACACGTAAACTATCCTACGGCGCTACATAAAGCATTTGTTGATTTGCTCATGAATAAATACTTCGAAGTTGAGCTCCTCCTTTATCTTCCAATAGAATGCCAGTTATCACCCGCAACGTATGTATCGACGTTCTCTCTTTTATTACTCTTTCTTTTACTAAACTGAGTTTTAAAAGCTGATTATACTATAAAGCTAATTAAAAAATCATAGCAGCAAATTTTAGAAAACTATTAGTTTTTGTTGTGTGTGAGTTATTTTTGATCTTATTATCAATATTAATTGTTTCCAATACGTGCATCACAAACCCTAGAATGGACTTCATGAATGTTTATTGATGTACAATATATTATCTCAAACGAAAATTATAAAGTGATTTAAAGAAGGTACATATACAGTAAGAGAGTACTATAAATAATTAAAAGGCTGCGTTAATATGTCGGACATGCTGTTAAGAAACACACACGTGGTGTTTAACATAAATATTAAAAACATACCTGACATTTATACCTTTGTGTGCAGTTCAAAATAGCTCCCAATAATATGAAACATCAGGTAAATACACCAGAAGTGGCCAGTGTTTTAGTAGTGGTAGCTTCAAGGTTTATAATTGAAAAAATATGATTCCAGGTATCCCAATGATTTGAAAGTGCATAAAACGTGCAGCAGCTACTAAGACATATTTAACCGGTAATATGTACATTAGTAGAAAGAAAAACTAAAAAGGAATCAATGTTTTAGAAAAAGTTTGTATTCGTCGAAACGCACGGTAAGGTTATTTTTTTCAAAAACCTGCAACCACCTTTTTACTATTTGTTCAAGACTGAGAACAGAAAACCTTTCAAAAACTATTTTTGGTGCCATTTAGTAAAATATGATTCGAAAAAATGATAAGGATAAAAAAACAAATAAAACAAAACAAAAAAAAATGACGACTTTTTATGCATGTGATTTTGACTTGAACAAGCCTAAAAATTGTGCCTTGATACACATGTGGAATATTTCCTTACATTTTTTATTATGGAGCTTAAAAAAAAGTTGTGTCGTAATTAAGACATTCTACAACGCCGTGGTGTTAAGAATTAGTCATGATAAGTTTCATTTGAATTTATGTAGTGTTTATTTTTTAGAAATATTTTTTACATGCAATGTCCATAAATATCAAAAGATCTTCTTAGCAATAATAATGCCTACATATTCTTAATAAGATGTACCAAATTGTCGTGTTTTCAATTTCGTTCTCTCTGTTTGGCCATTTTAGAAAGACGGATTATAAAAGAATCAAATTTATGTTCTAACTTTTAAGTTCGTGTTGCAGAAGTTCGTGAGTCGTTTGTATTGCACAAAGTGCGTTTGAAATATCGTCTGGCATTCTCTTTAAGCTTAATATATTTGTTTGATTAATAGAATTTTGCTTTGAGAAATATTGTGGCATCTACTTTCTTTGTGAGACCGACTAATCAAGAATGCATGGGTTATTTGAAAAGTACAGCGTATTTGTAATTTATCTTCTGTATTTCGGTATTAATTTTCTTTTATGTTCGTCATGAATTATTAAATACCAACTCTAGTCGTACTGCATAGCAAACTGATCATTAGACATTTAAATATATCATTTCTTCGAAACGCCTTTGACGGTGTCTTTGTCTATCCAATTAATGAATTCATTCAATTGTGCAGTAGGGTGATTCGCCAGTGGTTGACTGACCGCCTGCCAGTAGTTGACCACTCGAGTACTAATATGTACAAAACAAGAATAAATACGTAGATATATTTAATCTGCTAGAACTAATTTATAGCATCCCATAAAGTGTTTGTTCTGTTACAATTTATAGTTGTAACTAAAGTTTTAAATGGAGGATAGGACGGTACAGTTACAAAGACATATAAAAAATTTCAAAAAACTCACTTTTTTTACCAGTGAGACTTGTCATGAGATAAAATGTTTAATCGTATTTTTCAACATTAAATTTTATTCTTCAGGTTTATTTACTGATACATGCTGATCATCCATGTTTATACTAAGAAATAAAAAAAATGCATCAATTTACTAATCATTTATGCTGAGGTTGAGGGGTGGTCAACTACTGGTAGTCTAAAATGTAATTAATGCCAGTAGTTGACCAGAACGGTCAACTTATGTTGGTTTTAAAGCCTTTTTCTTGAAACTAAAGTGATTAAAAACATTTTTTAGCTTAATTCTGAGCATTTTTTAGCTTGGTAATTATACTAGGTTAATTAAAATTATTTTATCTATTTTTTATCATCCGCTCTTTTCACCTTCTACTTTGTTTTGCTTTTTGTAATTTCCTTTATTTCTTAATTTATATCGCCTCCTTTTTTGCCTTTCTGCAGCAGTCAATGCCATTTTAGCAATTTGTTTCAGGTTTATTAACGAAAATAGAAATGTGACTGATGTTACTGTGACTGATGTTACATACTTTAAATAAGCTTTAAATAATTAAATTCAACTATTTCTAAATATTTAAGGGATTAATATTAAAGATATCATCATAAATGAAGAGAATATGACGTTTTATAAACTTGTTTTTGTTTAAACATTGCACACTTTCATACAATTTTGTGACTCATGTTACATTAGTATGAGGCCTAATTTAAAAATATTTGCTACAAGATAATTACAACAGTTTAACGTTCCTTTGTTGGTCTAATCTCTTAATATATAAATCACATTTTAATAAAAAATAAGAGTGTAGACATATCAATTAATTTCCTAAGTAGAATAAAAAATTAACTTTTAGAATCGCTAATGCAACGACACATGGGCACTGAGTAGTGTTGTCAAAATTTGCCTGTAAAACTTGCAAAAATTTGTTTATAACTATTTTTCCTGTAATTTTATAAAAATAGTCTTTTATACCTCATATGAAAGAACAAAATTGCTGATACAATGTAGTTTTTTTTTTTTTTTTTACTGTGATATCCCTAGTTTCATGGGCATGCTCTACTCCGTTTTCGATTCAAAAAATTAAAAGTAAATCCTCACAGAAATTTTTTAAAAAAGTTATACAATTTAAACTCAATTTAAATTCAAGTTTACATCATACTGAACAAAATAAAAAAATCAAAGCTCTTTGATAATTTGTTAAGGATATATAGCCATTTATATCAGTCTTGGTGTCAATCAAAATGGCAGCAAAAAATCATCTTGGTATATCTTTATGAGCCTGTAACTTTTCAACCCCTTCCTAAATCCCAATATAATTTATGTTTTCAGAATCAGTATCACTAAGTCAAAAATACACCTAATTTGAATGAAATCGGCGATTTTGGGTGTCATTTTCAAAAATCTCTGGATCATTTGACATGAAATGATCCCCTGTTAAAGCCTGTCAGATCTCAAGAACCTTCAAGAAAAAATTGGGTTGGTTTATTGTAATTGATAAGGACTATCATGATTTACCAAGAAAGCTTCTAGAGCACCCCTCGCTTGCAATTCTAGCCTTACAAAGCTGCACCTGACCAGTGACTTGTTCGCTCTCATTGGGAGCTTAGTTAATCTGCTTGAGTCGTAATCTAGTTAAAGTCGATACACTTAATGTACAATCTCAGTCAATCTTTAAACTGGTTGCAAAACATTTTTTTTTTCACAACAGAGGAAAAAGTCTGCATTCGTGCATCTTTTATCAATTCTGGAAACGTTTTGACAAAGATACTTGATTTTCTAAGGAAATGGATGAAAACCTGAGAAATCCCGAAACGTTACGCGAAAATAACCAGTAACGCTTCAGAATTGTTTTACAGCGTACGAAAATTGTGCTGCAAGATTGCTACGAACAAATAAAGAGTGAAAATATCTCTTAAGATTGTTCTGGAATTCGTTACGTGTGAGTATGTAAAAATATCATAAAATGACCTGGTCATTGAAGGAGCAACTTGTTCCATAAAAGTTATATATGCGTATTCTTTTTCTTCCGAACTGAAAAGACACTTTACTCTATTTATCGCGAACTAAACATGCGGACAACTTACAGAGACAAAGTGCGATTTCTTCGCTTTGGACGCCTTAGAAACAAAGCAGGTGTTTTATTCCATCGTCGTCTATTTAATCGAGATCATGTCACTCCGCCTAACGTCATAGCGTGTCAAACGTTAGCAATAAAAATACCTATATGTGCATAATATATATATATATATATATATATATATATATATATATATATATATATATATATATATATATATATAAAATAAGTTATTAAAATTATCAAATTTTAATAACTCTAAACTGCGCTAAAATCAGTTCCCATGGGGAAAATATTTTAGCCGCCCCTTACAATTTTGCATATGGGCACCCTTGTTGTTCATTACCTTTTTAAGTTATCACTTTTTACTGAAATGCAGGACAAAATGGCAGCTTTTTCATGTCATGGTCTATTAGATATTTTCCCATCATTACTTTTGTGCAGACGCATAAGCTATTTATTTCAAGTGCCTTATATACTAAGTATAAATAAACGTCTTCAATGGTAAATATAAAATAAAAAAATCTTTAACAAAAATTAACCTTCTAAATTTAATTTAATTTAAATCAACTATTTCAAATACAGATAAATAGATTCAAAGCGTACTTTTTTCACACATTTTGAAGCCAGTGCAATAATTTTTCATAAAACCATATGTAAAACCCTACATAAATTAGAAATACAAATGTAAATAGAATTGAATATCAGTTAATTTAATTAAACACTATTTGCATGCGTTACACCCGAGTAATATATTAATCAAACACTAACTTTGGTTTGTTCGTGATTTTTAGTCAACTTCATTTTTTTTAAGTGCTCAGAAAATAAATTCATTTGTCACTTTTCAGCCCAATTATAAACTATATGGATGGTCGTTTGACTCTCCCCCCCCCCCCACCTTTCACCAATTCTTTTTTTCCCACAAAATGATAGTTCTGACAATTAAAAATCAAGGGTGAAGAAAACTAGTGATTATTGTCCCTTAAACAATATCAATTTTGTTAGCCTCATACGTATTGGTATTTTTGTATTTTATTTCCAAAACTTTTTCACAATCGCGACTAACAAACTCAGTTGTTCTGCACAATTGTACATCTTTCGATGGTTGCAATAAGTAATTATAAATGAATGTGTCCCAAAATTCTTAAATTTTATTAATCCTGTTTTTTGGTTTGTTATAATTAAGGCTGCTTGACAGTCGTCGCAGCTCACAACAGAGCGCAAGTTGCGGAAGAAAAGTTGCATTCTTCCAAAGCATTTTTGTTACGCTTCAAATTTCAAGGTTGTCAAAATCAGCGCAATTCAAAAAAACTGAACTCTTCAATTTCAGTATGAATTAAAAATCTTTTTTTGGCACTTCGAAATTATCCAACGATTATTTTTGAATCCCTGTCGCAACCTGATTGAACTGAAAAACGTTTCAAGGTGATCTTGATTAAGCTTATAAGTCATTATGTAGTTTAGAACTGGAATTCGAGCCCTTACATACTTTTTATATATTCCTAGCACAGTTTTCATAGAAATTATGATACCTAAAAATCTAGTTTTTCGCAGACATCCTATATTTAGTTTTCCATCACTTGTTTTCAGTAACTTAATGTATTGCTCCACATGTACAGTAATTTGTTTAAAATATTCAAAATTTCGACTCTGCGAGGAACTTGAATTGCCTTTAGCAGAAAGATTTCTGTTAGTCAGAAAGTCTTCAAATTTTTGAATAAGATATGCACTAGCATCGCATTTATCAAACCTTAGTTCGCTAGAAAATCTCAGATTCACACAGATAGAGATTTCTCACATTAGTAAAATGAAAATCTTCAGACAATCCTAGATTTTTAACGACGCTTCGCATTGTTATGTCATTGCTTCCTGAAAAGAGGGAGATACGATGTCCCTTGACCACGTGATTCTCGGAAGAATCAGGACCACCCCTTTTTCTCCGGGCGAAATAAGCTGAAAAAAGGCCTATCTATCCCTTTTAAAGACATATGTTTAAAACGCGATTTTCTTAAATTACCAAATTTTAAAGCTCATGTTTTTTTTTTTGTTTTTAGAGACATTTTATTTATGCGTTTATAATCACACTAAAATTAAGCTTTAGCTTGGGACAGCTGTTGGTATTGTCAGAAACACTTTTTTTTTCATCTAAAAGGTGAAATTACGTGAAATAAACAAAACCATCTTAAAATATCACTTCAAAGGTCTCTTAAATATCTTTGTAAAAACATTGTGAAAATTTTAAGTTTCTGTAATCAAAACGTTTTGAGACTACTGTGCAAATATATCTAGAAAAATGTATTATCTGGGCAAATGAATTAAAGAATGTGTGAAAATTTACTTTTAGATTATAAGTTTCAGTACATTTATGGTAAATTATACCCTTTACTAATTAATTTGATCAAAAGTACTTTGATTGTTTCTTACATTAGCATTAAAAGTACATAGCGAATTTTTTTTTTGTTAAATGAAGCAGTATTAATTTTTGGACACAATCATCCCAAACTAGCAAGCATATAACTAATAGTTTCAAACCTGTACGATCCCACTTGTGACACGACCTGACTTTCCTGTCGTTGCATGAGAAATTGTTCCTAGACATTAATATTTCATCGCCTAATTTGCATTAACTATTGTCAATTCTGCTTTTCAATCAATATCAAAACTTCGAAAACCCTTCTCAACTAAACTGTTCAAAATTAATTTAAAATTAAAATTTCTCGAAGCACAAGGCAGCAGGGGCTTTGCGTCAAACCATGATAAATTTTCTCGACCTAAATAAAAATAATGTCCAGTGAAGTGGTATGCTTACATATAGGTTAAAACTATCTGGTTTAGATTGAACAAAGGAAAATTTAGCGAATTACTTTCAAAAAATTTAAAAATACCCTTACTTTTCGTGGGAAAAAATGATTCTTACAATAAGACAAAAATATCTCGCCAAAAATATGAAATTCTGATATAATGTATAGTGTTTTGCTACACTTAAAATATAAATTATAAATGGAATGAAAATAGAAATAAAACCGTTTAGAGAGAATTATTAGTTGATTTTTATTAGAAAAAGACAATAACTTTATAATTGCTTTTAAATGTACATCCAACTTATAACTAAACTAAATTAATTTTAAAAATTACACCCGCACAGCTTTGTCCGTAGTAGAAAATTAAAAGTTCATTTGGTTCGCCTCTATATTTACAAATATTGGATGATGATTTTCTCACCAATTTGCTATATTCATTTGCTTGCCCATGTTACGGTTCCACGTTATGATAATTTCGTAATTTAGTCGTCCACGTTGTGATCATTTGCTCGATTAAATTTTCTTAAAATTGGAATAGAAAAAGAACAAAGTCGACTTTTTGAAAAATCGCTTCGGTGAGCACACCCCCTTGCTACAAACTAACTTTGTGCCAAATTTCATGCAAATCGGCCGAACGGCCTAGGTGCTATGCGCGTCACAGAGATCCAGACATCCAGGCAGATAGAGATCCAGACATCCAGGCAGATAGAGATCCAGATATCCAGACAGATAGAGATCCAGATATCCAGACAGACTTTCAGCTTTATTACATATTAGTAAAGAAGCACAAGACAGCCATGAGTAGTGAAAATACGGTAATTTGCTACAGCTTTCATTATAGGCCTTTCAGAAATATTTTGGATTCTTTCCAACAGGTTTTCTGGGAATTCCTAATCGTTTGTTCTCTTTTTAAGTCATTCTTAAAAATTGTTTCAATAACTTAAATTGCATTATGAAACGGTATATCGTAAATAGCAGTTTTGAAAATTCTCTGCAACTTTTTTTATGCCAAAAGTCTTTTTTTTTTCATTTCCCTCCGATCCACAGTGCGCTGGGAGCCACTAAAGGTAAATATTTTTGTGTTTGTCCCATTGTGACTGTAGGAGACATTGGCAATTCTTAATGTCTACGGCAGATGGGATTCTGTTAGAGGGAGGTGAGATTCTTGCCTTGTCAAGAGTCCGCCTAGCGTCTAGGAGGTTAACTACCAGCTATACGACTTTAAATGCGGCGGATAGAGTAAATGCTCTTCAAAAGTGGTTCAAGTGGCACAGATTTTGAGCCAGTGCAATTTAAACAACTTATATCTCATGATAGAAAGCCGATCTGAATCGTATCAATAGAGAAAATAAAGCAAAATGGGTGCTGCAGACAGCCGCGCCAGTGTTAATGCAACCTTCCATCTAAGAGTGATTGGTTATACCCGATTGATTATACCCGAAGCCAGTTATCCTCAGGGTTAAGGCTAATAAATAGTCTAATAAGCAAAAGATCTTAAGCCTAACTACCAAATGGCACGAACTTGATGGTCACTGATCTGGACGAAAACCTGGATTTAGTACAATTCGCACTAGAAACGGATTTGACTGCATAAATCCTAGTGTGGCTGAAACAAAGGGGTCCAAAGTCAAAACTTTAGCTCCAGAAAAACAATGATTTTTCATTTGAAATAACTTTTTTCCAGCCCTTTTCTTGCAATTGGATTTCAGTGTGTCTCAACTGAATGCAATTGTTACTTTTAGAGTAAGTCCGGCGATCTTGACCCACCTGAGCAGAAACTTTTTTTAAAAAAAATTGTGAACGAAAATTAAAAGATAATACCTCCCGCCCCTCTTAATGTAGGTCCAGATGCTGTGTAAAATTTATCGTGGCCAAAAACTACGAATAAAATTTGTTATTGCAAACAATAGTAAGAAAGTGTATTAATTGACTAAATTCGTTAAAATTAATACAAATTATAATGTGGGCAACTAAATGAAAAATCAAAATCAATTTAATTCTAAACTGCAAATATAGGTTAAAATATTTTTTTAACCTATATTTACAGTACCTACATTCACCTAAATTTAAATTGTACATTTTTATCAAAAAGATTAACCGCAATTACCATTGCTGCAAAGGAAAATAATGTTTTCCCCCCCCTTACGTAAAAGGTTTTGATCTGTGTAATAAGTAATTTCCCTACTTAAGCTTCGCCAAAATAGACGGTTTCGGAGTAACGTGGTTTCTTATTTTTTTATATCGTAGCTAAGAAATAATTCATGATTTCCTTAAATGCACGTATATTTAACTCGCAATAGCGCCAAATATTTGCCTCAATCCTCTATCCTTTATTTAATCGTTTTGTTTCCATTTCATCTTTTCATAGACAATAATAGTGGAAATTAAAACACCCCTCGACTTACGCGAATTCGAATTACAATCTCCTCATTTGGTACTATCAACGCGTAACTTTGAGGCGTTACGGTATTGTACATCTGAAAGGTAAGATTAAAATTACGACCCCACCTGTGGTCACGACTCAATGGTTGGAAAGTACAGCAATTTGAAGCTACGTTTTTGAAAATTAAATAAGATAATTTTCGTTGCTCAGAAAAAATATAAATATATTTTAATGTTATGCAATTACAATCAGAAAATATTCTTCAAATGTCACTAAAATTTTACCCTATTTGACGAAATGACTTTGATAATAATGCTCAGATTGATGTTGTTGTCAAATTGTGTAAATGTTCCGTCGAATTGAAAAAAAAATCGTGATTGGTTTCTGACTCAGCTAAGAATGAATCGTAAATGACGCAAGTTGTCTAAATATTAAAGAGTCCATGAATGGGAGCGATGCATTTCTCAGAGTATGGTGTTTTTCTGTAATAGTCAATCAGTACATTTTTATAAAGAACGTGGAATTAGCGCTATATTAATCAAATTTTTGCAAAGGCTTTTTTCTATTCTTCAGTTTTTATAACATTTTCTAAACTTCTAACATTGTCCCAGTTCAACTAAAAACAAGTATGCTAGGAACAATTTTTTCTTTTCTTAGTACATACGAACCCCCCCCCCCCAATGCAGTCACGTACCTAAATAATACATAGCTATATTAGTTTTTTGTCGTAATAAATAATGCTTCAGCCAAAGTATAACATATTAAATGTGGTGCATATTACCCTGCCAAGTCATCAGTTGGGGCAAATAAACTTCATTCAGGTGGGGCATATTACCTTTTTGGCAAGGTTAATTGCCCCACCACCTCTTGTTAAAACAGCAAGCCAATATGGCTGCAATCTTTGTTAATAGTAACAGTCTTCTTTATGATACTCTTTTACTGTATAAACCGATAATTGAACATAATATTTGAACGCTACTTAATTAAACAAAAGTTCCTTAAAGTGAAATCTTAGATCAAATGTTAAAAATGTCACTCTTACTTTCACTTTGCTCTGAAGCTGTAATTTACCTTTGAAAAATTGCTGAAAATGGCTTTAGTATATGCGTGTAGCTTCTTTATACTCAAATCCCCTTGAAAAAGTTGACACAGGCGCACTCTGTTGTTACAGTCGTGAAATACAGTTACTGGGGCAATTTATCAGACGGGGCAAGATCGCAGGACTTACTCTAGTATTAATTTGAATATGGCAGGTAACAATATGAAATTTTGTATCCACTCTTGGATTGAAAGACAAAAAAAGATTTTCAGTACTAACATTAAAGTCAAAAACATCCTTAAGCTTTAAGATTATTTGCAGGACACCACATTGTGAATTAAGATTTCGTTTACAACACATAGAGTTACTTTTTCATAGAAAAAGGTTACCAAGAATTCTTAAAATTATTTGCTATAGGATTATGACATTTTTCTCAATAATTGATCTAATCTGCTTATTTCATGTACAGAGCAAGATGACAAAAGTAGGCATTTTTTAACTACACTAGATTCTTCATATTTTAAGATTTTTTTCAAGTAAAGACGCTTTGTGAATCTTTCAAAGAACATCTCGTCTTACTGCACGTTCGGAACCGATTTATTACTTTATATTCCTGCTGAATATGATGACTTAAATTGGTTACAGTAGCAAATACAAAGTAAAATCTATGGTCTAAGGAAAAGGTATATTAAGAAACTAAAAGGCAAAAACTTAAAAGGGAAAAAAAGCCAAAGCTATGAATTTTTAAACTCTGAGTTTCTGCTCGTAAACACATAAATAAAACACAACGGTGGCTATAAATATCATAAATTTGAAAACAGGTGAATTCAACACACGAAAGGGAAAACAATAAATAGAGACTTGGAGAGAAAGAGCCTAGGAAGGTAAACAAAATAATAAATAATGTGAGTTTTGAATTATTATAAGCTTTAGATGCCAAATAAAAACGCATTTACAAAAAAGTAGAAGAAAAACGAATTGAAATTAACATTGCGTTTCAAATGGAGCATGCTAAAATATTTAATTGAAATAAGACTTATAAGCAAAATATCAGTCGTAGTTAACTTAACTCTTGCAACACAATAAAGAAATATTTAGAAAATCTTACTAAAACTATGAGAAATTGCAACTTCAAGACATGCTTCGTTTTCTTATAAATAAAGTAATTGCGAACCCCTTCCTCCACCACAAAAACGATGCAAATTTTAATAAAAAAAATTAACTTGAATTCCCGAAATTTTGAATTCAAATTATGTTTTCCGCAATCACTAGCTGCGACAGGACCCTACTCATTGGATTTGTTGTTTCTAGAAACGGCTCCTGTCTCCCCCCCCCCAAACCTGCCCTTGCTCTTGAGCGGTTACATGTGTATAGCTGTGTATGTGTAGGCTTGTGTGTGTGCGTAAACCTGTGTGTAAACACGTTGGCGTGCGTGTAGGGTATGTGTGTAAAGACGCGCGCATGTGTGTATGTGTATGAGCATGCGTGTTTGTAGGACATGGACGCCACCGACCAGGAGATGCGGATTCCGGGGGACAGTGCTCAGGACCGGAGGAGCCGCACCTACAGAGGACGGATGGGGTTAAAAATGGAACCAGAACGTCAAGGACGGTCAAGTGAAAGCCATTAACAATCGTGATTGCACAAAAATAATTAAAAACAGAATATAATGCTGATATATTAGTGCATAATGTAATATTTTAAATTAATATGCCACTTAGAAATGCATTTACCACCTATTAAGTTATTAAAGTTTAAAAAAAAAAGTCTTATTTCTTAGCCGTACTCAAAAAATATTTCTTTTATTTCTTCTTCAAAAACCTAAAGGTTTTTGTCATAACTACAAAAAACGTGTTAATAAATTATTGATCTGGGAATAGTACTTGAAATAGTATATGATAAGCGATAAAAAACATTGATTTTTAAGAAAATGGATGGATATTAAAAATTATTTACTTTCAGCTAAATAAAATAAAAATAATAACAATTTCTGCAAAATAAATTTTCGTCCAGTTGGAATTTTTCGTACAAGTACAAACGCTCATTTTAATTTCTTAAGATATCATAGACGTTTTATCACTCTCATAATTTATGCGGTAGGCATTACTTGAACTGCCTTTTAATTGTAGTTATAATGATGTCATTTATTTCCTTGAAAGTTAGCAAACGTGGTAAGAATAAACTGGAAATATTGGAGCATTTTTATTCTTGTAAAAAATTGGAAATCACTTAGCATCAGGAAATTAAAATCAAATTTTTCTTATATGTACAATAGAGATTGCAATCATTTGTTTAAAAAACTGATATGGAAATGAAAATATCTAAAGTTGTCGCGCAGAAAAAGAAAAAAAAAACTATTGGAAAACTTGGTGTTCTTTATTTTCAAAGGTTTGATGTTGTGAAAAAGATGTATTTTTAATTAAAAGTCTGTTGAAAGTAAGAAAAAAAAACATGTTGTTTAAGAAAATGCAATTAATAATGTTTTCGTTTCGGAATTCATACATTAAAGAAACTCTCATAATTAACCCAAAAATACCTTCGTTTTTACAGCGATTTTTTTTCATAATTAATATGAAGCAAAGGGGAGTCAACGGCGTATAGAAAAAAAAATGTTTTGTCTCATAACCTAAAGTATTCCTTTTACTACTGAATTCAATTTTGTTTTCCATTTTAATTAGCTAAACAAACTTGTGTCTCTTTTAAGCAAGGAAACTTTCTAAAAGAGAACTAAAAACGTTTCCGAAACAAATACTATTTCATTGGAATTATTTGTTTTTAATTAACTTTATGAAAATGGTGTTGAAATATTTTTATTTGTTCTGTCATCACAGATCTAACACATCTGTCATCATTTCTATGAAATGGAATAAGGTATTTTAAACACAATTTTAATTTCGAACCTTTGAATTTATAAGTGTTAACATGTCGGTTTTGAACCTTCACGGAGGAATGCGTACTTTTTAATCAGTTTGACATACTTACTTTTCCATTCAAGTAATAAAATTTTGCAGCAAAGTTTGCTCTACTTATGCTACTATCGTAGCAGTAACGTCCTTCAAAATCATTTTCAGTTTTTTTTATCGCTTTTTACTGACAACTGTGACAAAAAAAAAAAAAAAAAAACTGCGGCACCAATACATTTTTAAGGGAAACTATTCACGAAAGATCCACCATTTTGTCCCGCACGTAACAGCTTTTATATTTTATTCAAAAGTAATATTTTTAAAAGGTACTGGACAAAACTGTTTACTTAGGAATACCTAACATCTTTAATATTTCTTAAGCAACATTATTATTTTCGTTACTTTAAAAAAAACTTTTAATGAAATATATGAGCTGCTTCGTGTGGGACACAATATCCGGTTATCAGTGGAATGGCTCTGGAGTAGTAAGTGATGAGTTTACGTGTGAAATACAGTATTGTGGTAATCAATTGGGAAATGTTATTATTATTTTTTTCGTTTTATCACACGTACTCATAAGTACTCAAATTCAGCTCAGAGTTCAAATAGCAGTTATTTTCGAACTAGTAGTTGTTTGTACGCATGAGGATAGTAGCAGCCATATACATTCTTTCGCCAAGTGGTTAGAAGTTGGCATTATTAGTTGCTCGCTTGTTGTGTAAGTAATTAGAGTCATGGATATCAGCCCTGAAACACGTGCTTAAGTGATTGCACTGAGAGAACACACTTCTAAAACGTTAGAAGAAATAGGCAAAATATGTGAAGTTAGTAAATCAGGTGTCGGGAGGATATGACAGCGGTTTAAGATAACAGGAAATGCTGGAACCAACCGTATTGGAAAATACGACCGAAAAAGTCAACTTCGACTCGTGATGACAAAAGTTGACATCGAACGAGTGTTACAAATTCTCGATTAACTAGTTTTGATCTGTCCAAGTCCATGGTGACAGCTGGTATTAACATTGCACCTTCAACAGTGAGATACAGACTTTTAGAACGTGGGCGAAAAGCTCGTCGACCGTACAAGAAGCAGCTTCTCGCTCCTCGCATGAAGGAAGAAAAAGGTTAAAATGAGCACGGAAATATAAAACACTAAGGAGGACTTGGAAAAGGTTTTATTTTCTGTGGTTCAAATTTAGATCCAAGTTCGTGAGAAGGAGCAAAGGAGAACCTTCGCCACCACATTAATCAAGCACTCAACTATCCAGCGAAAAAAGATGTTTTGAGGCTGTTTCTGCGTCCCTTGTTCCCGTAGAAGTAATGATGAACAGTGCTAGCTAAGAATCGATATTGTCCCAAAATATGCTTCTAACCATGTCTAAACTTTGACCGAACGGCGATTAAGTTTTTCAACAAGACGGCGCGATGCCACACATCGAAGCAAATTTTTAATTTCTGCTCGAAAACCGGAAACTCACCGGACTTAAATCCAATTGAAAATTTGTGGGCTATCGTAAAAAAAACGTCTTCATAAGTTTACAGTACTACGATGGAAAAGCTAATTTCGTCTGTTATTGACATATGGTATAATGACGTTGAAATTAAGACTATTTGTTCCAGTCTAGTACATTGTATGCCAAAACGTATCTGTGATGTTATTAAGTCTCGAGGAGGTCATATTAATTATTAGTTTTGAATGTATTCATGAAAAACTTGAATAAAACTGATTCTTTTGAAAAAGAAATGCATTTCCTAATTAATTGCCATAATACTGTATTTGTAAATAAATACAATTTTTGACCCGTGACTGTCCTAAAGAAAAGGAAAGGATACTCTAAAACCTGTAAAGTTTGTCGAACGCTTTTTTTCAGGTGCAAAATTAGTCATATATTATAAAAGTAAACCTCTATAAGTTGATCATTTGTATAAGTTGACCACTACAGTAGTGCACCGTAAGTTATTAACTTATAAAGTTTCACTGTAGTACGAATAATTGGTTTTAAATTGCCTAGGTTTTAAGGACTTTTTGACTTTGCAGCATTAAAAGTAACATACGCCTGATGTATGAAGTTATAAGCAACACCAAAAAATATTTCACCGTACTTTAAAGTGAAGCGAATAATGAGGAATCATAGCTTAAGTTAATAATGCAACGAAATAGATTCGACCGCTTTTTATTTTTGTCATAACATCCAAAGAAAATCTTTGAGCATCAATATTTAACAGCATTTCTTTCTTTAAAAAAATCTTTTATGCAAATCCCAAAAATACCCGAAACCTATCAAACTTCTAAAAAACCATCAATAGCGATTCAAAAGGGCAATAATATTTCCATTGCATTGGCTTTTAGATTCAGTTTGAAATCGGAATTTATTAAGGGCTCGCTTTTTTAACTGTTTGACTATTTATGTTTAAGGTTGATTTCAAATCAAACCTTTTACCGAGCATCATTTAAAACTTTTAAAACGATATTTTAAACCTTTTTAGAGGCAACATTAAACTTCTTCGCAACTGGAATTTACTCGATTACTTAGAACAGCACAAAAACTTTATTTATGACTTTTGTTTGCATACATTAAAATAAATATATAAAAAAAAGGATACGTAGTTCTATTTTTAAGTCATACTTCAAAATCGTCACTTTGTTTCCTTTAATAAAAACATGTTCAAAACTTTATTGGAACTGACTCTCTAAATGTCAACCCATATGTGTGCATATTTCGAAGTTTATTTTATTAGCTAATTAAATTACTCTTAAAATTATAAACGTCTATAAAGCACATTTAAGCAAATAGTCTCCCAAATCTTTCAGACACTCAGATTTGTTATTAAATAGTCAAAACGCAGTGTAATCATGTATCTTAATATTGACCTTATTTAAATACAAGTGTGGGTTATAAATTAAAAATCTTTCGCATTTTTTTTTCTTTTTTTTTCTTTCTTTTTCTTTTTTTTAATGTTCTGTCCTTTTGTGTTCTGATTATTGAAACAACATTATTGCATTTACATCTGAAAATAAATACTAAACGTGCGTTGCTGTAACCTTTAGCAAGTAAAACAGTAGAATATATCATAGAATGATGTTTTTCGTTTCAAAATTGTTAAAAATGAGTTGACAGTTATGAAAATATTTAAGACTACTAGTCAATATTGTTCTTCAATCTAAAATCTGGAAGAATTTAGCTGCGGATAAAGGAGGCTGTAAATGGCTCGTACAGAAAACTTTGGTCCATTTATCACTATTCTATACACCTCAAGCAATTTCTAAAATAAAATAAAATAAAATAAAATAAAAAGAAAAAACACTGGTCTATACAAAAGTTATTTTCTTCGTTCATAATGTGAAATAGAATCTCCGTAATATACGTGGTCTCATATCATATTTCTTCGTCCCCAACTGGATGATATTGCTGTAAACACTATATGCTTTTCATTTCAAGTACATCAAGGTTTTGATGGTTGAAATTTGGGCGTTGAGTTGCTATGTAGCCAATAACTATTGTTAACTTACATTGATAGTACATATATCATAAGTACTCGAATCTGCATTTTTTTAACTAGTATATTTTAAATCGCTGAAAGAACTCAAAGTTTAGGGATTTTCAATGTCATTGGTTTAGCTTATTTCCATTTATTTTAATGGAGCAAAAAATTACTTTTTTCTGAAAATGTATTTTTAAAAAATTGTTAATTTCTGCTATTGGCAAGTCTTGAAGTAAAAATAAATTTCCCTGATGAATATTCTTTTCCATATTCTTGTCTAAAACCTCATTACGGAAGCAGGGATCCAACAGGGATGTTATCTCTCTGGGTGATGACACCCAAATTAATTTTCTAATTTAAGAAAAATGTAAAAACTTTTTTTCTGAAAAATTTCTCTAATATTTTATTTTCATTACATTTATTAAAAACAATAGCATCATTACGGGAGAGTGGATGTGGCACTTGCGCGGGATGGAATCCTTATGGTAGGTGACACCGAAAATGGGTTTATGAGTTTATGAAAATCATGGCCATACCAGATCTTTAAAAACACAAATTAAGTTGCAATTGATTGTTCCCTATGCTCTCTTCAATATCACTAGGAAAAAATAACTTATCAAGAAAAATATTTATAACTATGTCAAAATCTATCTCTTTTTGATGGTGATTCCTTCTAAACAATATAAAATAAATAGTATTATATTAATTTTTAGTATTTGTTTTTGTGGTTTCATTCCCCACTTAAAATTTTTGATGAGAAAAGTAGTGCAAACTGAAAGTAATCCAAAGAAATAAAACCTTATTTTAAATTTCAGTGTTTAAGTTTTGTAATCTTATGAAATTTTGGGCATGATAAGCTAATGCATATTATTCATTAAACACACACGCACACTCGTTAAAGCGTGTGTTTGTAACGAATCTTCTACAAATAAAATATGTCTTACAACAGTAAGACGCTTTAATTTTGAGCTTTTGTCGTAAATCACGCCGTGTAATTCTAGGGATGAAAGTGCCTTGCCAACAAGAAACTTTCTGCTTCAAAAAATAGCAACAAAAAGTGTTACAAAATATAAAGCCGTAGACATTTGATGTTAGTCTTTCTTTGATATACGAGAAGCTGTACGGAAAAAAGCTAACATGAAACGTCGGCTGTGGGGAAAAACTATTTTCTTTAGTTTTTTTCTTCATAAAAGGATTGAAAATAAATGAAAGAAAAGCGTTTTGAAACAACACAAGTTTTAGTTATAATCAAAAATGCACTGCGTGATTATTGTACTATGATATATATATATATATATATATATATATATATATATATATATATATATATATATATATATATATATATATATATATATATATATATATATAGTCAGACCTCGATATAGGGTCACCCGCTTCTAAGGTCACTTTTGTCAGATTTCTTTGAAAGATTTCAGTGCCTAACAGATACACTTCCAAGAATTCACCGCGATATACGATCCTTAAAAAGTGAAAAGTCGTTTTATCTATTAACGTAGCATGTAGTGCACAGAATGCAGTAGCAAGCAGGGTTGCCAGACGTCCCGGATTTCAAGGGACAGTACCGTATTTTGAAAAATTGTCCCGCGTCCCGGGAAACTTCCATATGGGACGTCCAAAGTCCCGTATTCTAGCCGATAACAATATTTTACAGAACGAGATATTATTTTAAGGGGAAAAAATAAATTGAAACAAAAAAAATGTGAATTAATGAGCAATAAGAAAATAATGTGGCAGCAAACGCAAAAAAATGATCTTCATTTTGATTTGGTTTGCAAGTTTTTGTTGCGACTGACTATGAGGAAGCGGATGAACCAAATGGATGCTTCTTCTTTGCTTCATTGACTAATGTTGGAAATATATGTCTGCGCATGCGTCGTCAATCGCAATGAAAACAGCTTCTATACTTTGATTGGCGACATTTTGTGAGGGTTGGGGGGAGGGGGGAGAGTTCAGTGTCAAAAAATTCACTTTATTTACGAATTTTTTATTAAAGAAAAAGGTTTAATTAAATTTATTGAAACCTTTTGTGCATTATTATGTATGGTTTTAAGAATATTCTATAAAGTTTTGATCAAAAAATATCCACAAACAAGCCGGTGACAGGGCTTTTCCCAGAGACCTTTGGAGAAAGATGATTTGCAGTGTTCACTGTATCTCTGCTGACATTTATCTGAAATCAATTTCTGTTTGAATTTAGCCAAAGTATTAATTTATCCTCTCCCCTACGTTCTCAGATCTTTTTTTGTTTGACTTTAAAATTTTTGTCGGCCATCTGAAGTTAAGAGCTAATTTTCACAAAAAATTCCACTGTTTTGTTAGTAAAAAAAGCATAAAGAAAAACCTCAAACTCAACGTAGGGGGAAGGTTTTTTTTGCAGAATGTGTATACAAAATTGGTCGGTCAATTGGTTTTAAAATGGGAGTGAACACCGACTTTGAAAAAGAGATTTTGTTAAAAACGTGTTTTAAAGTTTCATAGAAGCTAAAAGGCATCAATTCGAGCTCCATAGAATACAGTCCCTGTAGCAGCTTCGATTTCCTGAGCCTTTTCTTCTTTCATTATTTATTTATATTACATTTAACTAACCCCAAGAAAGCATCACTGACACTGAGCGTCATCCGCAGCTGTCAGAAAACAGCTGCATTCTTCGGCAGCTGTCGGAGCTATAGTTTAAAGGAGCTGAGAATGAATACTTGATAACTTTGAGAATTTTGCTCGAAACGACTTGAAATTTAGAAAATATATTTTTGAAATGCTTATAACTAGAAGATGAAACAAAAAAGGAAAAATCACTTTTTTAAAACTGCAAAACCCTACTCCCCCCCTAACGTTTTGTTGCGATTGAATTTTTCAGATTTATCATGAATAGACGTCTCAAAAATATGGCCCCACCCCTTTTCACTCCTCCCTTCCCGTATTTACTGTTTTTAATTCTGGCAACCCTGGTAGCAAGTGAGCATTACGACAGTGATACTAAAATATGAAGCAGTAATGCGGGAACTCAGCGTGTACATATTGCACTCTTTTACCAGTCATGAGAAGCTGAAGAAATTTTCAGAAAATAATTAGAAACCATGTTATTTAAATTGAAGAAAAACACATTAGTCCTGTATTAATGACAATTTTAAGTAAAGTAAGTTGCACATCAGTTGTTTGCTTGGGGATATTTGAATGCAGCTTTACTCTAAATTAAAGTTTTAAAAAATAATTTCAAAATTTCTTATTGATTCCTAAAATTTAAATTGATTCAAATCAATTTAACTACAATAACCTAATTAACTGATAGTTTTGAACGTTTTAATGAATTAAATGTTTATATATCAATGAATATATATATGAATCGGTTATAAGGTCAACCGGCTTATAAGGTCAGTTTCGTGAAATCTCGAAAGGTGACCTTATATCGAGGTCCGACTGTATATATATATATATATATATATATATATATATATATATATATATATATATATATATATATATATATATATATATATATATATATATATATATATATATAATGTGTATTCGTCGAAGACCCAAGGGACCGGCTAAACACTTCGAATAATCCGTAGTTAATATTATCGGGTTACTGGAAGTTCCTGTCCCAACCTTCTCAAGATTTTCCATTTTCTTTTTCAGGAATGCTGTGCAATGGGTAGACTATAACACTTGAAATGAATTATTAATGTTATGGAACAAATATTACTTTGAAAAGAAAAGTTATTTTTGAGTGCTTACATTTTTTATTGCATTTTAAAACTTCATTAAATTGTATGTCGTATTACCAATTTTTTTTTCTCGTGATTTCTGTTCATATTGCTCTTAAAGTTTTTTTTTTAAATCAAATTATTTGAGTCAACCGACAAAAAAAAAAAAAAAACTTTTTTTTTTTTTTTTTTTCAATTTTTGGCATGCATTCAAGTTTTTCAAAGATTAGCTAGCAATAAAAATTTTGGTCGTCAACCACGGCAAAAAGAAACATAAACGGCAACTTCTTACGTAATCTTAAGGAACGCTATTGTAGAAAAAAAATAATCCCACTCCCACAAGCTGATAAGCAAAGGGGAAAAAACCCCTTTTTTAAATTTTAGCTGCGTTTCTATGCATAAAATGGAAACGAAACTCTCGCAAAAACTTCGATTTAAAAGGAGTACATTCGAGATATGGAGACAATTTTATATTAAAAACATTAATTTTGTTTGTGAATAAGTGAAAATTTTGAAAATTAGGCATATTTGAGTTATAAGGCTTTGAGCTAACGAAAGTCGTCTGTATATACTATAAACGATCATTATTTAGAAAATTTTCGAAGCGTTCAAAAAGTAAATGCAAAGTTTGATTACAGCTTTACAACTACTAATCGCCACACCAGTTTTAACGTAACCATTTTTTTTTTCAAATAAGACTGCTAATTTGATTATAGAAAAATACCCCTTCAAAAAGTATGAATTAATCAAAAGAACAACGGCACTGAAAACAAAAACAATAATTTGAAAAAGGTGATCATAAGATCCATAATCTTTCAATTGCCGTGAAATGAGAGCTTTGGTTCTTTTGTGTATTAAAAGAATTAAGCGTTTGTGTACTCTTTTACAGTTCACTGCGACGCAGTCACTCATTTTTGGGATTTTAACTGTTGTATTTTGCCTTCCTCATTAATCCAGCTCAATGGTAGCGGAACTACCGTAGCCGATGTTTTTGATCCAAAATAGCAGATGCGTCGACTTCCTAGTTATGGGGTCTTAATCAGCTGAAGAAGCCTTGGGATTTTAAAGACTACAATGCATAAGTTAAGTACAAGGTATTATAACATCACGAATTATGTATAATTCTGTAAAGCAATACTGTATTGTATGGTTACATGAATTCACTATAACACATTTTCTATTGGGGCATTTTCAGTTAATACTTAAAAAAATGTGTGGAATCGTGCATATTGTTAAAATAGTATGTAAATTATCTTGAAGAATTATTATATGTTACAAACTTAAAGAAATTAAGTGAATTGAAAATAAAATTTAATTCACAGAAAAATTAAATTGAAATTTAATACCAAACAAAGTAGATTGTAAGTATGTTAAAAAGACTCATATCAATGTTGTAAATATTTTTTTTAAGGCTAAGAGTTTTTCCCCAACCCCATATAGTTTTTAATTAAGAAATACTCTTTTAAAATAAAATTAATATTTTTGCATACAGCTCATATATTAAACATTTCATGTTTCACATTTATTTTGTTTAGTATTCTTCGGATTTAGGAATTACTCAGTATGCGGCACAAAGAGATTGAGTAAACTTTCTTTGGAAAATAAAGGTTCTAAAACTAGTTTTGAACACTGTTCGTACTCATATTCATTTAATTTTACTTTCTGAATAAAACTTCTTCACTATTATTCCAAATGAAAAGAAAGAGCGTACTTGCATACATTTTCCATACCTTATTATGTCTAAGTATGTGAACAACGCTTTTATTTAACAGCTAACATTCAGTGTTTATTTCAATGTAAATTAATTTTTACTCTATGAAAAGTTCCAAATATAAAGCAGAAACATTTCTGGTAATTTGCGAAATGTTACTGACTTTTAGCAATTAAAGTTTTCTGCGGTTTTGCCAGTTATATTACGGCCTGAAATTAGGACCAATAGCTGCCCATTTCTTTCCAGAAGCGTTTAAAATTTTTTTTCGGGGAACAATATTGTTATGTATGGTATAAGTTTCGAATTGAAAAAAAAGTCACTCGCTTACTTTTGAACCCAGTGCGTTAAACACTAGATTAATGTTATTTACAGTGCATGAATTTTTTTTTTTTTTTTTGTAGGTGCTCGGATCAGAAGGCGTACGGATTACAGTGGTTCAGAGTTATGAAATATTACTGTATTTGCAAAATGTACATTTTACTTATTAATTTATTTATCATTAATATTTATTTTTTTATGTGTTTGGATCCATTATTTTGCATTTGATTTGCTTTATCGTGCCGGAAACTTTATGCAACCACACTAAAAAAATAATAAATAAATAAAATAAATTGCGAAACTACACTGTTTAAGGTATATCATATTTTTATAACTTTACCCTCTTCATAGCCGCCTTTTTTTTTCTTTTTTTAAGGTAAATAAAAAGTGTTACGCTTAACTAATTCTTGCATGAACTGTACCTGTAATCTCCTTAGATCGGAAGATGCTTAAGCATATAAGCTTTTATAATCCTCTTGCACTTCATAGCTGATTTTAATAACAAATAAAAAGGATGTGTTTCATTCGGAAAAAAAAAACTTAATTATGTGTTGGAGCAAGGATAAATTTAATTATGCTTAAAAATTCTGAGAATTTAATTACTCAAGAGAACTTTCAGGGGAGAAAGGTCTTCTACTTTAATGAGATATATCGTGATAACATTCCGATTTTAATCGTTTTAAATCAAGATGCTAAATTAAATATAAAATCACTATTTGACTTTTTTCTTTGAAGCTGTAATGCTTTAATTGTTGTTCTTTTTGGAATAAAAAAATAAGCAGAACTTTTTAAAAATGCTTTAATTTATTACGACTATCAAATAATGTGTTTTATGATTTTCCTACGCCTTTCGCAAGTACATCAATTATTCAATAAATGTTTTAATCTTACATATTTTTAAAAAAGAATACAAATATTACTTTGGGGAAAACATTGAAGATTACATATTATTTTTAGACAGCATTTAGAAAGATGATATATTTTTTGAAAAGTTTATTCAACGAAAAATTATGCGAAGGAAATAGAAAGAATATTGCAGGCAAGGCAATTCGAGTTGAACCGAACCATTGTTTCGGTCACTCGTCTGGTCAGTTTTAATTCTATATTAGCTACCAGTTTGTTTGGCACTCTTGGCTTCCTTAAGAGGTTTTCCACCTCCAGCTCAGTTAATCCTATGCCGGGCTGATGAATGCTAATAAGCACGAAACTGCAGTGCTCGGCTGGAATTGACTGATATATATATATATATATAGTCAATTTTTGTCCTACTATAATACCAAGGTATTGCGAAATTATTCTTATTAAGTTATATTCATGATTTGATGTTCAGTATTTTCAATATATTCTTCGGGTACGTATTCTTTTGTACTCTTAACTTAGTGTAGTACTATATTCAAAAATGTATGTTATGCATTGATAAAAAGATCGATGTTTTAAAACATCGATGTTTGCAAACATCGATGATTTTTGGTCGATGTATCAATACCATCGATGTTTTAATTTCTGACTTCGATGTTTTGAAACATCGATGTTTCGCCATCGATGTCGCACCTCTAACACTTACTCCCCGACTGCGTTATTAGTCTTCTGATTACATATATTTTGCATATGTGTAATGAAAAAAAAAATGATTACCTTTTGATATATTTTTGAACGTTTCATATAAATTTCAGGCATGATAGGCCATATTATAGTAGACTGGTAGGCTGATAGATGATATTTAGGGAGCGCCAAGTAATTAAAATAAATGTATTTTACTTAAATTATTTCGCTTTTTAAAACTGTTGTGAGTTCAGAACATGAAAATGAGCATACCAACTTTTTCAAACAAAGAAATTTTTATACTTTAGATATTCATTTCGCATATTTAATGCTTTATCTGTCTCTGAAATTATATTTTGAGAATTAAGGGCAAGAATGATTAAGGAACATTTCCTGCTTTTAACAGCGTAGGAAGATGAGTTTTTACGACTTTTATTTCTTTATCATTTTTTTTTCCAAGAGTGGACTCAGTAGATAAACTCACGCTATGCGCAATAGTTTTTTTTTCTGAGAGTATTGAATGCACTCAAATAAAAACGTAAGCTTTGGTAAAAGCGAAAAAAGCTACTTTTTATCACATCTGCTCATTCCTTTCTATTATCTGTATAATAATTTTTACCAGTAATTTATTGTGTCCTTCCTAATGCCTTTGAGAATTCAGCTAATATTTCTAAATTTGAAAAAAAAATTAAATTAAAAAAGGGAGAAAAACTGCAGTAAAAATGCTGCAAATTATAATTGCGGCATTTTATACCGAACTAATCGCCTTTGGTGGTTAAATTGTTCGTCTTTTTGAAACCATTCACTTATTATGTCATTTAAATTTTTACGCCAATAGTACGGATACAGTTTTTCTTAATATTTTATCTGTTAACAACACACCGGTTGATTTATGTTCTATCTGATAAAAAGATCAAAAAATCACACAAAACGTTTATACTTCTTTCTCCAATTAATTTACTAAAAACCAGTTAAGAGACACATATCGTCAGCAAAAACTACATCTATGTACCAATTTTCATGGTATATTCAATTCTTGGGATGCAGGTCACATTCTTTTGTTTCGATTTAGATTAAATTTTGATATATAAGATTATATATATATATAAGATTATACTAAAAATAAAATACTGTAGCTATACCAAAAATTAGATATTTATTTCTTATATGTTAGGCAAAACAATTTATAGACAACCTTTTGAAATTTCCCGTACAAAAAAAAAGTTGTATAATGCACTTTGTTTATTATTCAATAATGAGCCCTTTTTGAAATAGTATTACTGCTTCTCTATCCCACAAATATACTTTAGTTGTTATGTACTACTAGTAGTGTGTAATTAGTAGTTAGATTTGTTACGCAAAATTACTCTCAATTTCTCTAAATATATCTTTTACGACCCGCATACTTAATGAATAAGCTAATTACAGAATTTGGCATTTAATTTATAATAGCTTTCAAGGCAACTCCTAAAAAAATCCTTTAACCACGCTATTTTTTAAAGCTTTGATCACACCTAAGGTATATTGGTATTTAATTAAAAACAAAAAAGCCTAAATATTTTATTTGTATGGATATCGCACCTGGGAGCACAGAAAAAACATAAAGCTTGGGACATAATGACAAAGTGTAAACACTTTTTAGTGAAGTACGAAAGACACACAAAAATCACATTATGATAAGTTTATTTTTTTATTTATTTATCTATTTATTTACTATCGCTTTGCTGTGTAAAATTCAAAGCTAACGTTTTTCACTCTCTCGTTCAGCAAAAACACTGGATTGAAAAAAAAAAAAAAACATTATTTAAAAACTGTTATCTTCAAGTTCACATTCTCTTTTGACGCTGAAAGGTAAAGGACTATAACTTTTAGCCGTACACTATATTTATTGACTAACCAAAAGGTATCTTTGGAAAATTAGGTTAATATGTCACTGATTTACTTCAACATTACCAAGCAGGTATATTTAAACCGTTGCTTTTTAACAGCGCTGACAGTTATAAGCAATACACATGTTCAAACTGCTCAAGACACAGAAATAAGCACATTAAGGAAGGAACTTGTTTCAGATTTTTTCCGTGTTTTGGAGGACTGAATAAGTTTGTAAAAATTAATTGCTGTAACATTAAAATCGCTACAATAAAAATAAAAACATGTCAAACATTTTTGCGATGTTTTAGTGAGAAGATTCCTTTTTTTTGCTATAAATATTGTGTTATTTGTATGCTAACCAACATATAAATATTTGAATTCAGTAGTTTTAAAGATTATTAAAATTTATAGAAACAGACATAATTTTTTTAAATCTTGTATCACTTGTGAAAAACAAGAAAACGTATTTTCAGGTGAAAATAACAAGCTGTGATTATTTTTGGTATGCCGGTTTGGATATAAGATTTTTTTTCAGCTTTTAAAACAATATATTTTAACAAAAAGGAAAGAAAATAAAGCCCTTTTTTTTCGAACACTTAAATAAAAAGTTTTCCCTAATGCTTTTGTCTCAGAAAACGCATTTGGTGTGAAATTTCTCGCCTAAGAAAAACAACATTCCAGTAGCAAGAAAACTAAATAAACAAATCAATAAAAAACGGAAACTTTTACATTAATTTTATCGCTGAATTTTATTTAATTATCCTAGAATTCAATATTATGCGTTTCAGTATTTATTAAAATGCATTTTTTGCTTAATACAAATTTAATGTAAAATCATGCTGCTATCAAAACAATGCACCCTCATCAATGACTAGTTTATTTCTTTCGGTTCCTTTAATATCGTTTCACAATTAGAATAACATAAGAGGTTTTTTTCATCTTATCTGTAGTAGCATCATTTCATACAATCTTGTAAAAGTAAATGTTTCTCCTGTTATAATATAAAAATTTTAATGTCTGTACCTCATTAATGTAAAAGGTTGGAATAACAGTCAATGCATTTTAACTTTCAAATTTCAAAATTAAAAAAGTAACTTATTTTGAAATGAGTTAATGATGTAATTATAATTATGATATTTGTAATCTAGAGAATGTATTTTGCTATCTATAATCGTGTATAATATGGTGTAATTTACGTTACGTTATTTCATTCCATTTTGTAAAGTTATTAGATTTTTTAAAATTGCTTTTAATACTTGAAACGATAATAAAGAGTTTTTTGCGCAGTACGGCATCTGAAGGTTTTGAAAGATAGACAAGGCGAAATATTTTTACTCACATTTGTATGCTCCCTTATTGCGGATTTAGAAATTGCATAGTCTTTCTTTACCAATAATAAAGCTGAAAGTCTCTCTGTCTGGATGTCAGGATGTCTAGATGTCCAGAGGATGTCTGGATGTCTGGATCTTTGTGACGCGCATAGCACCTAGACCGTTCGGCCGATTTTCATGAAATTTGGCACAAAGTCAGTTTGTAGAATGGGGGTGTGCACTTCGAAGCGATTTTTCGAAAATTCGATATGGTTCATTTTCTATTCCAATTTTAAGAACAAAACTATCATAAGATGGACGAGTTTTATTTACTTGGCCTTGGCGAGATACGAAATTATCATAACATGGAACCGTAACATGGGCACAAGCCAATTGGCGAGATACGAAATTATCATAACGGGGAACCGTAACATGGGCACAATCCAATTGGCGAGATGCGAAATTATCATAACGTGGAACCGTAACATGGGTACAAGGCAATTGGCGAGAAAATTCGATACATTATTTGTAAATATACAGGCAAACCAAAAGACCTTTTAATTTTTCTATTATGGGCAAAGCCGTGCGGGTACCACTATTTAAAATAAACTTCGTGCTTTACAAAAATGTGATGATGTAATTTTATTTCTACCATCCAAATACCAATTTTCCAGTCATTTGGACTTTATGTCGTAGTTTTTTTTTTCAGTTACGCTTCCCAAATTATTTTGTAATAATAACACTACCCTTATCTAAAAATTAATATATCGTGTACGAGAATGACTTACTGTCAATAACGTATTGAATTACCAAGTGCATCAAAGTTCATTGAATTTATTGATTTAACGAAAGTTCCTTCCTGAAGTAAGAGGAAGCTTCCAATTAATCATAATTAATCAGATATTCAAATTAGTTAGAGTCGATTGCTGGAACAAACAACTACAGTTTTTTTTGAATTTCAAAGCAACTCAAAAACTTTGCATTCTAACTGGAACTAAGCTTTTTTTATATACATTTTTTTTTTAGTGTAACAAAAAAAGATTTTTTTTAGTTACTTTGGTAGCTATTTTATGCCCCTTTTACCACATTATGATTATTTTTTTTGATACTGAATAGGTTTGTTTTTAAAAATGCGACAAGAAGTTTCAATTAATGAAATGCAGTTATTGAAACAAATGGAATATGTATTTCCTTCAGTTAAGTGGAAAAAATAATTTTATTATTTAGCATAAAATATGTTTCTGGCAGTTTTTGTCTTGGCATACTCGACACCACACAATAAAATATGATTTACAATGTTTGAATTAATGTAAATAGATTACTTTCTTTCTTAATTTTAAAAAAACAAGTTAAAGTAAGCAACCAGCATTTCTCGCTTTAAATAATTAAAAATGGTCCGTGTGCGTTTAAAAGCTTATAAATATTGTACTAGTACTTTCGACTGGTGTGGTTTCATAAGTTTTCAAGCATGATTTTAAAATATTCGATTTCCAAGCAGTGGCAATTATATAGGTATGTTGAATATCTATCATTTCTAGAATAAAATAGTTTAATTAAAACCGTTTAATCATTTAATTATTTATTTATTTTTTTTATATTTTCAACATTATATATGGTCTGTCCGGGGGGTCATGTTTGTCTACTAAGGTACTTATTTTGATCTCTCCTACCCCTGGACTGCTTCTTAGAGAGTCGCAAAAAAAAAAGGAGGGGGACAGGTGATAGTTGAAGTAGCCCAATTATATTTTTCCTTTCTGGTCAAAACAATTGTATTTTTTTTAATGTAATTTGAACAACGTCAACCCGTGGCTGGTGCCTGAACCAGCACTGTGTACTATGCTGAACGGATTATTTTTCTAAGTTTGAAATTTTATGTTGATAAAACATTGACCCTATATCCTCGAATGCACCATAAAAATATTTATCCAAATCAAAAAATATTTACGTGTCCAGCATAAGGCCTAAAATTTGTAATTTTATTCACACATTTATTTTTCTCTCTCTATATTTTTTTAATGTATAGTAAATTTTAAGAAATTGTCAAGCTGAAAAATATAAAGAGCAAACTCGATAATTAGCGTTTAACAGAAACTGTTTGCTCTCTTGAAATATTTAAATCTCTCACGTGGTTCTCAAAGTATGGATTTTTATCAATTTTATGTTAAATTTTTCATTTTTAATCTATTTTTTTTTCATTACTGATCTGCAAATGTTGATTTGAAAATTTGTCCGCTAATAACTTTTGACTTAATATTTTGTTTCAATGCATAGAAAAGGTTTTAAATGAAAAGTCGAAAAAACTCATTTTTTGAAGAAAGTTATAAATTTTAGGTCTGCTGCTGAACAACTAAATATCTTTGAATTTGGATAAATATTTTTGTGGTACATGTGAGGTTATAGATGCAACGTTTTATCAACATGAAATTCCGAACTTCCTTTTTTTTTGTCATTCGGCCTAGTACACAGGGCTGAGTTCAGGCACATGTCGGCACAGGATGACATTGTTCACATAATATGAAACGTTTCATACAAGTGTTTGGTTCTAAAAGAAAAATATATAAGAGGGTGCGTGACTTGAAAAATTGACTTTCGCTTTTTTTTTTGGGGGGGGGGCACTCTACTGCTTCTAACTGACTGACTCGTAGAGTATGGGCAGCTATACGTTGGCATGGCATTGGGTCAATTGTAGTTTCCTACAAATGGGTGAAGTGTACGACTAAGAAATAGATATTTTGTTTGATAATTCTCTGAACATCCTAAATAAAAACAAATATTGAAATGTGTGGAGAAATTTGGAGTCAAAGCTTCGTACAAGACTTTCTAAGCCATTTACGCTTTTGGAAGTAGATACTCTCCAGTAAGAATGGCTTCATATTTGATCAAATGTTGTTCTCGACCTCCTTCCACGTCGGATTCAATCTGTAATTAAATCAAGAATCGGTCCTACCCCCCATGAATCACAGTTTGCTCTTATTTCATAGATGTTCTCATTATTTTGTCATTCATAGAGTGTATTGAGAAAAATCACGGAGAATAACAATAGTATTAATCATCTGAATTTGTTTCTTGAGAAATGGTTTAAAGTATGTCACGTTTTATTACTTTGTTCCTCCAAAAACATCGAACAAAATACATTTTTTGGTAGATGATTTTAACAATTTAATTAATGTTACAAGTTACAAAAAACTAACACAGTTCTTTTATTTTATTTCATTTCTTTTAAAAAGAGTTTCTTTTTCTGACAAAGAACATAACTTTTCACAGTATCTGACTTTTCATCTATCTCAGTTTTTTTATTTTATTTTTTCGACGTCTCGTATATCAGAAAAGACTAACACCAATTGTCTACTTTTTCATGTTCTTTCTTTTTTTCCTTTTGTTACATTCTGTTTTTATACCTCGTGTTAGAAAAGTAGTTTCATTTCTTGAGTTAAAGGTGTGATATATGAGTATAGCTCAAAATTAAAGCGTTTTTAATTTTTTTATTTTTTCAACATTATATATTTTTTCCAGTAAGTTGCCAGTAATACAGTTTTTTCCTTGTTAACTTTGTTTATAATGATATGCTTTGCTTTCTAGCAAGAATTTTTTCTTAGACAGTACAGTGGTTTGTTAACAGTATGAAAGATAAAATTTTAGTATATTGCTTACGTTATTCATTCTCAAACGAGACATAAGTTTAAATTCTGCATATTGAAAGAAAAAACGCATAGTTGCTACCCTAAAACACTTTTTATTAAATTTTCAGTAAAGTTACCTTGAAACTTACTACAAAAATAATTATAAGCAAAAATCTGCAAAATTGCTTGACATAAAATAATAATGAAATAGTGAAATTAGGTAGAAGTTTTTCAAAATTATCTATTTATATTAGAATGGAAAGTAAAGAAACCAGGACCATAACTATGTATGGCATCTTGTGTATTTCATATGAAAAATTACAAAGACAGCTTACTTTATAATGTTGTTAAAAAATTTAAAAAAAAAATTGCAGGCGGAAAATGCAGTTAGTAATAATCTTATATTCAAAGTAAATTTACCCCCTCCCCTTTTTCAACCTTGCTTTTTTTTTCATCTTTACTGCACGTTAAAAAATATTCTTTTAATCATTTTAGAAATCAAGGTGCTTAAACATAAAACATTTAATAATCTTTTTTTTTATTCTTTATTTTTTTAACTGTTCTTGATATAAATCAAGGGATTTACTACATTTTCATTCCGGCAAAAACAAATTGTATGCTGAAGTAGAAAGAAGAAGGTTAATATTTAATTTATAACACATTAGTTGCTCTGCATAACTAAAAAGTATGTACATTTTTTATTAGATATATCAAACATATAGTAATACGTTTGTTTCAAAATCAACAACTGAAGTGTGCAGAAAATATGAAAGTTCTTTATTTTACCGATTAAAAACAAAAGAAAATAAGAAATAAGTGATTTAAACATATTTTACTTTTAAACAGTTCCTAAAGAATAAAATAGGATCAAATTTGCTCACCGAACAAAACTTTAGTTGACAGCTTAAAACGAATTACTAGATGTTCACCACGTATAGTACTTCTGTTCAAGACGTTCCCTTTACATTAGGTTTTCAATAGGGAAGCTTAGATTTTTTATCATACCTGTAAAAAATGCCGTAGGTATCATAGTCACATTGACGATGAAAAAAAAATACCTTGACGACTATTTCTTTCAGAGCAAGTATCTTTTAGAAGAAATGAGTTTTTCCTGATAAATTCTCAGAAAACAAATGCTTGGTGTTAAAAATGTTTTCCTGGGTATTCAGATTTGACAATTGAGGCAGTGAAAAGCAAAGGGATGTAAGTGGCAAAGTTAAAAATTGGGAGTTAACCTGTGCAAATTTCAGGTGAACCTCTCATTTGTGTTGGGGCAAGAGATAGTATTAGTAGTCCTGGTAGGTGCTGCTGCACAGCATGACTTTTTTTTTTTTTTAAATCAATGAAAGTCTTTCAAGGAAGTTATCTTTAAATGCCTTTTACTCAAAACTTGAAAATGTCAACTTACATCCCTTTGCTTCTTACTGACTCAATTTGGGTCTGATTCTATATAAACTACACAGTATACTATAAAAATAACATTGAACACAAATGGAGTCAGACTCCTGACTACTGACTTATGAGTGCGTTGCAGAAAAGCTTTGAGAATTCTTCAAATAAAGTCATTTTTTTCACCGTTCCCCCCCCCTCTCAGTTTTTCATGAAGTATACTTTAAATTTTCAGTCAACTAAAAACATGCTTAACCCAAATGCAACTTCAAAAGTGTATTTGTAGAAATGGAGTCAGTATGGAGTTACCTTTTCAATTACATCTTGAAAGCGAAGCACCATGGAAATGATATTGCATTTTTAGATTGCTTCAAAAGACTTGGAAAGGTGGGAAAAAATAGTGGAAAGCAAAATTGGTGTTAAAAAAAAACAACTGGAATGATTTCTCTTTCGTTTTTACCCTATTTCTTTCGGTGATGCGAAAAGACATTTTATGCTTTCTTATACGCAGGAGATAAAATACACTTCAGACGGCACTCTGTGCACGAACTGTATATTTTTTATAGCAAGAAATGCATTTAAAAATAAGAAAGGTTACGTAATTTATACCAATATTGATTTTATGACACAACAACTTCGATTTTATACGGCCGCAGGCTGGCAGATGGCATCCCAACCTTTTTAGTTGTGCGGTCCATCAGTTTTGTACAAAACACCATTGAGGTCCACTAACTACTATATATTAGTTGCACCAACCTAAACTTACTTTTGGAAAGGGGAGGCATCTGCTCATAACTGTCCTTAAGTGTAAATATATTGCATTATGATTGAAAGTGTAGTAAAAACGAGATTTCCGGTGATGGTAATCCCCTTCTCTCCTCATGCTGCACCACTGATATAGATATATTGTACAAGAAATATTTACAAAATAATTTTTAAGAATGAAAATAACTTTATTGCATTCACTTCGCTGGCATAGCTGTAAGAAAACTCAAAAACAAGTCATCAAAGTTAAAACTCCATGGGATTTTTGACGCCGTTATTACTATTATTTTTTTTTTTTTTTTGTCTACGAGGGAGTTGATATCTGGATTAAAACTGAATAGTTTTATTAGTCTCAAATAACTCGCAACGTTCAATTTATTCCTATATTATTTTTTATAAAAAAAACTGCAATGAAAAGTCTTAGTTAAGTAGGTAGGTTGTCAAAAAGTCCCTCTAGTGTCTCAACTCACTGGTGATAGCCAGACCAGTTCAAAAAAGCATTTTAACTTGAAGACTGGAAGCTTGAAGCTATAACTAGATTCTTTCGCAAATTTCTTTAAAGGGGTTTCTGATTCATTAAATTTCATCTTCAATTTTAGGGGAAAATTTCTGAAAAATATAAAAATCTTAATCTTAAAGTTCCTTATTGGCTATGAGTCAAGGAGAGCTTTTGAGTGACGGTACGTCTAAAAAGTGAATTCTTGGAGGAAAAAAAAAACGGAAGTATTAAGACCGCAAAGATTTATCTTGGTTCAGATTCTCAACCACGCTTTTCGCTGCCCACTTGTGGTCCAGGGCCATGGGTTGGAAACCGCTGCTGTACCAACATAAATGAGTGTCCAAGATATTTTAAGGAAACGGTTGGAATTCAATCTTAAGATAGGGAAATGCTGGAATTAGACGTGTTTTTTTTTATTTTTTTTTATCGCGCTTTTTTTCAGCGGGAACCAAACAAGCAACCATGCATAGTAATACTAGCGTACAATAGAATACATTAATGCCTTTTACGTGGCCACGGCAGTATAATATAGCAATAATGATTTTAGTTGTACTATCATCTATTTTTAAAAAAACCATGAACATTTCTTTCTCAACAAAACAGGGCTAAATATTGTGTCAAATATTAAGAAATTTAAACCTTGTTACTATTATTTTAGTTCTTTTTTAACTACTAGATCTATTTCTTCTCAAAATATTTACTTTTTAAACAAATACAAAATCATTAATATAATGTAACAAAAACATTAAACTTGGTGTTGAAAAATGTTAACAGCCATGTTTCTCCAAATTACAACCGTTTTCCTTACTAAAGATATCTTATATGAAACAATACTTATGCACATTTGAATACGCAAACGTTAGGGAAACTAGAACACTGTAAACATCAGACATTAGACGAATGGTTAAAATTTAATCTGAGGTGGGTAATAAAATAAAGAAAACAAAAGAGGTTAAAACATTTTTTAAGCTCTAGAAATTCTAGAACTAATCAAAAAGATTCACTATAGAGTTAGAGGAAAGAAGTTTTACAGAGACTGCCATTTTATTTGTTATTTTTTTCCCGTTTTTCTGTCAGGTCGTATATCAGAAAAGACTAACACCAAGTGTCTACTTTTTTTACATTTTTGTGGCACTTGTTTCTGTTCTTTTCTTGCGGCAATAAGTTTCCGTCTAGAAAAGGCTTTTTTTGTCTCTACAGTTATTTGGAGTAATTTATGAATAATGTTCAAAATTAAAACATCTTACACGTCGGCCTAGCTTTTTTTTCTCTTCCGCATGATAAATTGTAATGCATATATATGCATGATAAATTGTAATCGCAAATGTTTTTCTTTCTCATGTTTTTTAGATAAATTACTTTTTTTATTTTTGACTTTCAACAGGAAAATGAAGAATATAGTTCAATTAGTTTAGCTTTTATACGCATATACACAATCACTACTTTAGGGAAATATTTACTTGAACTATTTCACATCACATAATAAAAATTTGATTAGGGTTTAAAAAACTATAGTCAAGTCAATATTAGACAGTAAAATCGATAAATGCGAAGTATTTTGGATATTTTACTTTGTATTTTGGATAAAGCACGGAAGTGTGAATCCAAGTTTGCAGTTTCAGAAAACCTGTGTTTGCTGCACGGCATGTGAAAACTACCCAAGATTCGAACTTTATTAGCTATTACTTTATAATCTCCAAAATTTTGCACTTTCATAGTAATTGTTAACTGCAATGTTTAGCAACATTAAATTTTAAACAATTTCAGTCCAAGTGCCATGCCGTACGACGTGCGGTTTTTGAGATACAGCACTTCAAAAATTTGCCATTTTTTGAAAACAAAAATGAAAATTTTCTGCTTTGATTTCTTTTCCGGTTTAATACCAACACAAATTCTTATTTTATAAAAAAATTGATCTTGATTTCGATATAATAATTATAGTTGGCTTTCATTTGAGCCCAAATCGAAGTTTTAGGCGCAGCAGTTCTTTTGCGATCGTTTAGAATTAAACAATCGGAAATTTTTACTTTTGAAAGCATGATACAGACCTTTTTTAGGATAACATATGTGAGCTCTAGAGGTCAGAAAAGGGAAAGTGACATAAAAGTTCCAAATGTGTGTGGTTATTTGAGTTAGAAAAACTTGCCAGTCATATAAACTAATTTAATTTAGGGCGTTAATTGCCATATATATATATATATATATATATATATATATATATATATATATATATATATATATATATATATATATATATATATATATATATATATATATATATATATATATATATATATATATATATATATATATATATATATATATATATATATATATATATATATATATATATATATATATATATATAATGCTGGCTATATATATATATATATATATATATATATATATATATATATATATAGGCAACGCAATCGTTCCTTTGTCGTTCATCTGTCCCGTTCTCCCTGATGAATTTTCGGCCACATTTGGTATTTCGACTTAAAAGCTGCAGACACATTTTTACTTTAAATAGAAAATATTTTTAAGGTAAATATTTGCAATTAAAAAAAAAATGTCATGTGCAGAAGGAAAAACGGGGGAAAAACCCCCCTTAAAAAACAATGAATTTGTTCTAGGAAAACTATTTTAATTATTAAAAAGTTTTACGAACTAACTAGTGGATTTAAAATTTAGGTTTAGAGAGTCCTTGATGGGTGCTGTCTTGAAAAATGTGAGCAATGTATGATCGATTTTTTTCATTCTTGTCGATTAGGATTACAAAGAAATTGTAGAAATGAGGTTGTTTCCTTCAGTCAAAAGTAGTACTTTTAGTCAATAAAATTGATGGAATAAGCAAAAAAAAAAAAAAAACCATGGACCCAGAAAATTCTTTCATTTTCCCAACAGTTATTTTTTTATTATTTTTTTTTTTAAAATATCCGGTTCTGCAAACAAGGCGTGGTCTTAATGACGTCAAAAACGATGCTCTTTGGCGCATTTTGTACCGCGTTTCCATTACGTTATGATAATCAAGAAGCGAATTAAAATTGCGCTCTACGCTTGCTATCAACCATACCGTTGCCAATAGACATGAGTAAAGATGCGAATTAAATATTTTGCTCTGTGAATGGCGACACAGAATGGCATTTCATCATTTGTGATGTCATCGGCAAGAAATGTAAACAAAGAAAGCGCACCGATTCTAGTAATGTTTTAAAAATATTAAACTTAAACAAATTATTTAAAAAATGATTAGATCCTCTGTTTTTAAGCATGATCCTTCAAAAAAAAATAATTTTTAAAATTTGGAAACGACCCCCTTCTTTCCTGAGAGAGCGTAGATTACACAAATCTGAGTACTCAAGAACAGAGTTCTGCAGCAAGACCGTTTTCTCACATATCACATATTGTACTTACATGAAGGAAATCTTTAAATTAAAACTGAGGCTGCTTTTCATAATGTTGAAACTGGGGACTATACAATTTTAACTTTTTTGTTACTGTTCGAGCACCTCGTCTCTGAGACATCTTTCTCCGCGCCAGCCACTTGTTTATTTCGTCGTACCTGTTATACGAATGGAAAGAAGCTACTATTTTTGGTTGCAGGGTAACAAACAGGATTAACCTTTAAATTACGAGTTGCTTTGAAAAACACCTGAAGCAGAAGCAGGGCCGAATTTTGCTACATGTCGCCCCTAGGCAGATTTGAAATCTACCGCCTCCTCCCCCTTAAAGAAGTAAAATTT